>NC_087518.1:57749316-57786816 GCF_963921805.1 Phalacrocorax carbo
AATACGCATCAAAGCAAGAGCTCTTATGCTGGCTTTCCTCTTATCAATTCCACTAAAACCCAAAACTCTTAGGGCTGTTTCTAAAAACCCTAGAACAGTTATGCGGCATTCTCAAATATCAACATCACACAGAGGAGTGCAGCATATCTTGAAAAAACATCTAGCTGCAGAGCAGATGACTATTACTGAAATAGAAGAACCCATTGCTGGTTTCGCACTGAATACAGCATTGTGTACTAGAGCATGCTGGGCTTTAATAGATTGCCCTGACTTTCTTTTTTCATGATTTATGGGAAATTTTCCTGCTGTACTTCAGGCATAAGCAATGAAGCATTCTCAGCCCTATAATTCCCACCTCTTTGAGTTCTTGACTCAACAGCGGTGAGACTAAACCAAGATTTTTTAGGTGGACTTCAGCTTTTTTTTTTTTTTAAAACTTTTCTCATTTGTAATACCCAAACACATTTCTATACATGTACATTGTTAACTATTTACCAAAGAATTACTTCTGCTGTGCTCCAGCAGCATTGACTACAGGTCCATGGAAGTCCCTGCCTATCTGAAAGGATGAAGCATGGTATTATACTTCTCACAAAGTGATGCTACTCTCATTTCTCACAGAGGCATAACCCATGACATTGTGCCATATTACTTTATTAGCATTTATTTTTTATAATCTCTTATCTAAGGAAAATATAATCCCGTTAATCAACATCACTGCATTTTGCTTTCTTAGGAATTACATTAATGAAATTCTTACAATACACTAGCGCAGAGAAGCAGGGAGCCAGCGCAGCATCGCATCGCAATAACAACCCCACACCCTGCCCGCTTTCCTGCACCGTTTTATTCAGCTACCTGTGAGCTGACAAGATACACGGGTTATATGATCCTCTACCTGCGGACACTGATGACCAAATGATGTCTCGTTCAAGTTGATGAACTCTGAACCTGATCTGACACCACGAGGAACCGAGCCAACCCGTACAGACCTGCACCTCGGTGAAACACGACAGGACACCTGTGAAGCTGCGTGAGGTGCTGGCATTTAGACAGACGGTGGTGCACAGGGTAAGGGCTGGCACGCACAACCGGACGGGCAGTCTCGCACCACCGCAGTGCCCAGGGCTGCCAGCCACAGCCATCAGGAGCCTTAGCGGGGAGGGCTGACCCCACAGCAGCCCCCTCCCTGCGGTATCTGCAGAGCCCTCTGCCCACCCAGCGAGGGACATCGCCGTACAGGGTCTCGCTCTGCATGAGCACATGGGACAGAAGCTGCTCCCCTGGCTCATGCACCCCCCAGGAACCCCTCTGCGCTGCAGGAGCCCCTCCTTGGTGCCGCTCGTAGACAGGGTCTGCTCCCCACTGGGGGGAGACCCTTGTTCGTCCCCCAACTCCATGGGGGTCCCCCTGAATGCAGCAGTGCTCACAGCACTGTACACCAGCCAGCTGCACTTGGCCTGTGTTCCCCCCACTTAACTTTATCCTCTCATCACTATTATTAATTTATATATATATATATATATATTTAAACAGCCTACTGTAAAGCCTATCAAAACTCCGGCACCAGAACTATTTCAAATCTTTTCATCTAGGTTGTTTGTTTTGCGGTGGTTGTTTTTTTTTAAAGTTAATTTAATTGCAGTGGAGCTTGCATCATCACCCACCCCTTCTGCCACCGCATACGCGCAGGCTGCAGCCCCAGAGCCCTCAGCCAGTTCGCAGGTACCAGCAGTGCCGTGGCCAGCAAGAGCCTGGGCTGAGCTCCTCCGTGCAGCACCACCCCAGCCTTCCCCACGCGAAGGGAAGCGCTGCACAGACTGACTTGGGGTGCATGAAGGAGAGGAGGAAGGGGCAGATGGGTGGCAGTACGGCATGGAAGAGGAGACGGTGTCACTTATTCCCCTCCCAGATTGCTGAGGTGAATAGGAAACCTCAGGAGGGGATGGAACTCGGGTAGGGTTTGTCTCCAAAGTGAAGGAGAAAATAGCGACACAACAGATGTGCTGCTTTTATGGTCAGTCAGGGCTACAATAAATCTTTCTTAAGTATTTTCATTTTCCTTGCCCACACCAGCCCTGCAGCCTGCTGATGACCTACAGCCCCAACCTGCTCGGAGAAAGCGGAGGGAACTGGCAAGGCCCTCAGAGCAGTTGTCCTTCTCTTACTAGCATCACTTCTGACCCACCTGTGGATATCCCGTTCTCCACCAATCTGCTCATCTCCGTTAAATATTTAGACATTTTTAGGAGCAACCTTTTTGCCAGTCATGAAACTTGCAGAGTTCAAGCAGCAGTGGCCTGTTAACTAAAAAGGTGATTCGTTGGATGCTTGAGCTTCAATGACTTTAGAACCAATATTTTTGGTACCACAGATGTGCATAATTTTTCCCATTAGGAAAAATTTATTTGGCTAAAGACTAACAGACTAAATTTTAATCTTATGCCTGTATCTCACTTTTTTGAAGTTTTTTTGAGGTTACCATTTCACATCTAGCTAGTAAAATACAGGGGGGGAAAATAGTGAAATATTACAAGTCAGTGAGACCAAGTATATTCAGTATGGCAGACAACACAAACCGCATAGAAACAAAACACTTTCTGGTGCAGTTAGGGAGATGCTTGTAACAATACACTTGCTTCTGCCCCTACTGGCGATGAGAGCATTACGTACAAATATGTGTCCTTTTGCACTGTGGATCAAGCATTAGAAAAGGGTTCAGTCCCACGAAAACTCCTCCCCCCGAAGCAGCTGGGTTCCTCCCCGTTATGCTCAGGTGAAAGGAGCCGCTATGGGTCAGGAGTCTTCCCGTGCCAGTGACGATGCGCCCTGTCCCCACCCTTGAGGCGGCGATTCCCACCCCCCGGCAGGGGCTCCGGGGCGGAGGGTGCTTCCCCTCGTTTGTTACTGCTCAGGTTTTGCTGCCTGATTTCTCGCCTTATATAGTAGGATCAGTTTCTATTTACGTGTGAAGAAGAGTTAGTTTATGTCTAGTGCAACACACAGATGTCCTGCTAACAATGTTTTAACTTTCTAAAACAAAGTCACTTGTGATCACATTGTCAAGTGCAATGATTTCTATTCTGATTAAGTTCTCATTTAACTGAATATACAGTTAACATTATTTCCTAAGCAAAATATTTTCTGGGAGAAGGCAGATACTGTATATATACGTTTTATTTAATATTATTACTTCCAGGTGGCAGTCGACTTATAATCTAAACCTCACTTTCTTCGTTAGAGAAACTATAGAGAGTATAAAGCATGGCATAATAACCTAATCTTCTAAATTGATGTTTCTTTTATTTTTGCTTACAATAGCATGGATCATCTGAAACATTGCCTGCATAAATGTATCATTTGTCACAAGCTAAAGGCTGTCATCATTAAGTTGATTAATCAAATGCTGTTCTAAAAGATGGATTGAAACACAAAATACTCAGCCTAGTGCCATATAATGAAGAGATTAATTTGAGGCACAAGACAACCAATTTAGTATAACTCTATGCTCATGCTTTATTTAGAAAGCCATCAATTAGTATATTTTTTCCTTGATGTACTATTTTGTCTTTCTAAACAATGAGAGGGCAATTTGCTCCAAAGTCAATTTGCTTTCTGTAAACAGAAAGGGTTAGTTAAGCATCTTCTTGCAGTGCAATTCTATAAACTGCAACCTTGACTGGGAGCGCAGAAAGGAAATTAATGATGGGGTAGAATTTACAGTGGAATTGCTCCTCTCAGGTTAGCACTAATTTCCTTTCTATAATGTAATTATAATTCTGGTAGCAGGAGTGACAGTAAGGAAAGTCTTAGAAGTGTTTCATTCCTTCATTATCTTGGATATCTCTCTCCCCTCCTCTCCCCAGGATTAATATGGTCCATATGCAGGCACAAGCCTCTGCCACAAACAAAGTTGCAAAGCCACTTAATCAGCTTTTATTGTTTAGGAAAGTGAAAAAAGATAAAATGGTGTGTCAAGGTATCCTTTCCTGGCCGTTAGTGAAAGTCACGGGGCTGTGATGGATTAAAAGGGTATACAGCACCACTGCCTTCCCTTCGCAAACATTTGATATCTCAAGTGCTATTAAAAATCAGCATCTAGAAAAGTACGATCATTTCATCCATCAAATCATTCAACAGTGCTGGGATAGTGCAGTGGGTTGATTAGTCACACCAGAGACCACATCTATCACGTGGGCACGCACAAAAGCCATCGAGGCCATGGCCACGCTCCACCGGCCGCCCACCGTGCCCTGCTTTCTGCCACGAGCCACAGCACAGCTGGGGGCTGCCGCTGCCCCACGGGGACCCACGGGTGCTAACACTGTGGGCTAGAAGGCAACCCACCCTCCCCTCCCCAAATCCAGAAAAACCAAGTGACTCACGGCAGCAGTATCTCACACGTGGTGCGGGCCCGTGGATTCCTCATTACCCAGCCCTGGCAGCTCCCTCCATGACAGATCATGAGCAGGACGCGGTGCCGTTCCCCTGCCCGCTGGGGATGGTCACAGACGCAAGTACCCTCATTCTCCTGGTTACGCTAAATAAGAATTTTTAAAATGTTAACTTATCAAAAATACACTAGAGGAAAAAGAAACAGCGTGGATGTTACCCCCTACTAATGAGGCACTAATGCATAATTATTATAATACACACGCTTCTCTCCACAGAGGAATATTTATAAACACAGAAACAGTTGAGTTTGCACTGGAGTCATATGTACAAATTATCTTCCTCCTGCAGTTTGTGGGTTTGGTTTTTTTCCCTTACTGTACTAATATTTAATGCATTTCATAAGGCTATATGCAGTCGTTTAAAACCTTGGAGAAACCTGGGCCTTTACTACTTGCTGTCCTAAATGAGAATATAAAGAGAAAACACTAACTACAACTAAAGGCATAGCTGTTATTAAAGTATTCGGTTACCCCAGGTTTGCTTTCCGAGAGCACGCGCTTGAGGAGGGAGCAGCAGTGGAGCTACCAGAGGAAGACCTGACACGAGCTGCGATTGAAAGGCAACAGGAGTCCAAAAATTACACCGATGTCTCCCGCTCCCTATTCTCTCTCCCCCGTGCCCAGAAGTTGCTCATGGCAGGCACGAGCGAAACCCCCGCATGCTGAACCCCACCAGAGGCACCTCCCGCCGGCTAAAGCCCTCTCCCCGGGAGGGGGATGGAGGCGGGTGGTCTCCGCTCTCCTCCGCGGGGCTGGGGAAGCTGTGGCCGCCTGCCAGGGCATCCAACGCCTGTCCCTGCAGCACGGCCTTGCTGGCCCATTCCCTCCAGTTAGGTGGGCAGGACTGGAAACCCTGCGGGCGGTGGGAATCTCGGCTGGAGGTGAAGCAGCATCCCCCAAGGCCAGGCAGTGCAGGACAGTGGCAGGAGCAGCCTGGGATGGTGCCCCACAGCACACCAGCAGCACCAGCGAGCCCGCCTGCATCTGGGTGGCGCCTGGGCCCAACTGCATGGCTGATTAAAAATAAATTACCTTGAATATTAAAATGTTGCTGAAAGATCCCAGCAGAGGACCCGAGTCCCTCCCAGCGCCAGAGGAACGGAGCTAGCTAGGTGGAGAAGGCAGTGTCGCATAAAGGCGACTATCAATAAATTGCAGTATATTAAAGAGGAAGAGAGAGAGACCCATCCCACTCGGAGTGCAGCCATCCTTCGCACCTCAAATTTGTAATGAAGTTCACCATACTAAAAACCAAACTCATTTAACTAGGTTTAGCTTATGGATCACACTAAATAATATTACCTGGGAAAACATAACAAGGGGAATGAAAGTAGGGATATAAAAAGCCCCTGTGGAAACGTAAAACATTAAACCACTGTATACTTTTCTGCTGCCTAGATGTGCTGTACTTCAGGAAACATTCTCCATCACCTTGACAGCATGCTTCCTTCCTCTATACTGAAGTTTATTTACCTGAATTATTAATGCTGCTTTTGTTTGTAGCTATATCTTAATTTTCTTCTTTTCATTCACCTGTCATGATTGTTTTGATTCACATCCCAGGATGATGCACAAAATATTTCCTTTGGAAACACTGTAGTGTCACCAATATTTTTGCTCTGTTAACAGATTATTCTGTCTTCACAGTAAAACCAGATCATTTCATTTTTTTCATGAAAACTGTCAATCACTGAGATTATGCTTTAAATGTATTGAGCGGATAAAAGATAGAATTTAAACTACATATCATATGTCAGCAGAGAGCACCGAGTGCCCTGCAAATAGAGGAAGCAAGCAATTCTCTCCTTTTTCTAAAGGAAAAATATGCCCACAGCAGCAAACCAGGTATCCTCAAACAATTAGTAACGTTCATGACAAAATTATTTTGCATATGATGTGGAGTAATGCAGCTGCACTAGTGTATTTATTATTTGTGGGAAGAAGCAGAAATAAACCCTGTGGATTTTATTATGCATTCAGTCTTACTTGTTGTTTCTTCTGCCTAGGCTAAGGTTCTGGAAAGTAGACAGATATATATATAAATATATATATATATGTTTAAATGGTGTTGTTCTATACAATAAGAGCTGATAAAAATGAAGGTGAAGGATTGCAGTAATCAAAGAAATGTCAAATGAGCGTCCATAAATTGGGGTGGGGAGTAGAAAGTTTTGGTGATGTTACTTTTAAAACATGTTTTAAAGTTTCTCTTTGGGCAGCAGAGCAGAAAGAGCACACTAGTTATCTAAAAGTTACCTGGAACTCCTTTCTTTTTTCTCCCCCCACCCCCTGTTTGTCTTTTTTTTAAGTATAATGCCTACCCAACTTGTATACAAAATTCAAAAACATTCTTCTGAACAGACAATATGGAGAGACCGTATGTACAAACAGCACACAATTTCAAACAGACTAGGCTCATTGGAAAAAAAACTTTTTTTTTTTTATTTGCCTTTGATTTCTTTCAGAAGGATAAAATGAAAGGGACAGTGATACATATTTTAAGCCCTGTGAATTCACAATGGGGCTTTAGAATAAAGAGGTAAAAACCTTTGAACTAAACAAAGGTCCATCACGGTGCACTTCTTTTCCACAAGCACCTTATAAAGGAAATTATGCCAGAGAGGGCCCAGCTGGCTTTTGCCACTACACCTCTCCTCCACAACACCCCAGCATCCTTCCCAGCCCCTATCAATCCCCTGTATGCCATGTCGTTGACTCCTCTTGGACCTGATCTCTTATCTCATAGAGCTGTTTTTTAGTCGAATGCCCTGTGAAAGTATCCACTCGTGAGCTTACATCTGAGTGTCTCTTTGTACTAAGCAAAGCCTGTAGTCTAGCAGGCTGCATTAACTTGATTAAAGTGGGACCATAGACAGTTACTTAGGCTCTTACTTTGCTCTTAGATTAAAGACAAGAAAGCCTCCTTCTCTCAAGGTTTTTTTGCAAAACTGCAACTTTCAAAAGGGTCAGCAAAAGACAAAGGCTCTTATAACAGAAGGAAAGAGGCTTTTATAACAAATGATTTCTAATTGCTCCTTTGTTCCAAAAAGACAGCAGTTATACCAGCTGAAACATAACAAGCCATCAGCATTTCTTGATGGAAAGGTTGTACGCAGGGCTGCAAAGAAAGAGCTTTCTCTAAGTTCCAATAATTTCAAAAACATTATTTCCTTGTAAATAACACCTTATTTAATCCACTTAAAGCCAGAAGAGAAGCACGTATGACTGGCTGTGCATAATGGTCTATTTTCACTAGCAGACCGCAGAGCTGCTTGTGAATTCCTTCCATTTCATCTCTAAGGAGCAGGACAGGGAAAGTGCTTGGCCATGGGTTTTGCCCCCGTGTATGACATTTCATATTCCTTACCAAATAAATTCTAATGAGGGAATCAGTGGGCTAGATTCTGACCTAACGTCACTGACCGGATTATTTCAATTTTACAGATGAGCAAGGCATATAAACAAGCGCAATAACCAGGCTCACATTTGCAGCAGATAACTGTTAAAAACATTACTGGTTTTGAAAATGCAATCACTTCTCACGCTTAGCTGCTGACTTTGGCAACGCTTCTGCAGAATGGAGTTATATACTTTTTGGACATAGCCTACTCATTAGCAAAGAGTAGTAATCTTAGATTTTCTGTAAGCCCCAGCGTGCAATCTTGCATCCGTGTCTGCATGAATGTGCACAGACGAAGCTGCTTATTCCTAGGCGAGGCTCAAAGTTCATTAAACCACCACTGCGGCTGTGCCAGGCACCCTGCTCAGGCGACTGCGCTCTCTGCACAACTCTAGTTACAAGCTGGGCTTTGTGAGTGCTTTGCTCTTACTGCAGGTGCAAGCAGCAGTCACAAGTCCGAGACTAGAGCTACAAAGCTGGGAGACAGCTTTAGGTCCCAGCCTGATGTGTGAAGCTGGATGCGGATAACAGGGACAGGAGAGAAAGAAGGGTGTCTCGGTGGTGCACAGCCTGGGATCTGCAGAGAGAGAGAAAGCATGTCACCAGTGCCACGCTGACCAGGAAGGGGCTGTGCCTCGTGGGTTTTACTTGAGGCTCTCAGGAGATGTGGGTTCAGCTCTCATGTTTTTAGTTACAGCATCATCAGGAAGATTTCAAAAGGTCTTTGGGTGCCTGAGGACAGAGAAATCCTGATGTGCTTTGAAGACCCCAAGTACCCAGCACTTAAAAATGCACTTGTTTTAAAACCATGATAGAGGCAAAGCCAGCAGAGGGAACACTGGGTGAGGCCCCCCTCTTACCTCCACAGTATGAGGCTACCTTCTTTCTCCCAGGCTTGGTCGGCGCTCTGCTTGGCACCTCTCTGTGGCAGGCTGCCTCTGTCTGCCAGCAACCAATGGTGCCACAGGCCCCCTCCTTTGTCAAGGGGAAGCAATAATCCTCATTACACCGTCACTTTCCTGCCCGGCCCCACCTGGAAGAGCCCCCGGCACGCCTGCCCTCTGTTTAGCGGGCACAGCAGCCTCCTTCCCTCCGGAGATAGGCAAGGTGACTTTCTGGGGCAGGAGCTACATGGCTCCTCTGTGAAGTGCTGCAGACATGTTGTTACAAAAAGAATAATAATTACTGATAGAATGTAATATTAACAACGAGGCAATGGAAGAGCTATCAGCATTTCTTTGGGGGGAAAAGGAATAAAAAACAAACAGAAAACTATTTTTCCCTTGGAAAAAAACAGAACATTGATTACTCTTAAAGGGACCCTCTCAACTTCCCTTTGAGGACTCCCATTGATCTCAGATCTGTTTTCCCTCGCAGGCAAAAGAGATAAGTATTCTCTTGACATTCTCCTTTCTTCAGCAGACCGGGCTAACAGGGGGATTTTTATTTCAAATATACATATAGCTATGATGTACTCTGGACTCAGCTTATGCCCCTCTACATCTTTACGATGGCACTTTGAGCAATAGCCTTTCTTTCTACCAAGGTATGCAGAGAGAATGATGATGGCAACGTCCCCTTTGCTACCCATAGGGCTTCTGCGTGTGACTGAGCGCCCAGGTACACTCAGAGAGTGCAAAAGTGAAACTGATTTTGGGGAAATTATTTCAAATGGCGTCTACTCATTCAGGATCTCTAGGGTTGAGGGTAGCAAGGATGCAGGCTAAGGTCCAAATTGCCAATGAGACACATGCACAAATCACAATATTATTAATTTCAGAGTCTTATTTGACAGAAAAGAAAATACAGGAACATGAATGTACAGGCTTAAATATTTTGTTATAGGGTTCTTTAGAAACAGTTGCTCATAAAACAGGATTTCTACTGCAACCCAAAAGTCGTATATTTAGTGAGTCTTTTTTTAATTCAGCAACTCCTAATTTCATCAAACAGGGACTGTATCCCCAGGAGCTCCTCTGACAAAGGGGTCCCACATTACTGGGACAATTATCTGCTTACAACTTAAAGCGACTTACAGCAGTGGTGACCAACTAAAGATAGACATCTCTGAGAGCGTCAGGAAAAGAGAGAGAAGGCATGAAAGGGTGCATGAGAGAAAGCGCGCTTCACTTTCTCCTGTGAGTAAAGGAAGGACAGTTATACCTGGCAGTTTTGTGGTGAGTGGAGTCGGGGTCCCTGGTGTCAGGGTTGAACCCACTTGTATTCCCTCCTTTCTTCTTTCCTTCTCGATATGTTCAGAGTCCATAGGTATACGGAAGACCTGCACTGATTCTTATGGAGTCTTTTTAGATGCACACGTGCTAACCAAGAAGGGTTCTCAACTAAAAGCACTGTTTGGGGCAGTGTCAGTAGAAAATAAAAGATTGCTGTTAATGCTAGGCTGCACCTGGGACCAGTAGATGGCTTCTCCCACAAACATAAGGGAGGTGTCAGAGAGCCATTACCTTGGAAGTCCCACCCAGAGAAGGATCATCAAGAACTACCAGCTCTTTGCAGCTTTCTGGCATTGTCCGCAGAGGGAGACTGTGTGATCATACCTAGAAGGCAAATTGCATGATGGTGCATTCTCATCCTTGGACCCATTACACACATCGTGATCCCTCAGGTAGCATGAGAAAGCAGCAGGTCAATTCAGAAACATTTAGGACTGACTGCTGATCAAGCCCATTTACCTTCTTTAACTGCTAACAGCTCTCACCTGGCTCACTCAAGGTCCCCTGGGACAGCTTTGCTGTTTAACCCTTGCAGCTTTACATCAGACCTTCTGCTCCAGTAGCGTGGCTGTGAGTCAGTGGGGTTCCCGGATTCAAGCGAGGAGCTCTGTGTTATACCTTTCCCATGAGGAGACCTGAAATGGGGCTCCTGGGCTGCTGGCAGGATGTGGGTGGGAACCCCAGGTGGGCTGATTAGGGACATTAAGGCCCTGACATGAGCCTGGGGTGTGGAGGTCCAGCTCTCCAAGTCTCTGTCCTAGTATTCTCCAAAGCCTCCAACTCAGCACCTGGGGCAAATCCCATGTGCGCACAGACCCACACAAACGCACCAGCCAGGGTCTTTCTCCAGACACCTGAAATTCCTGGTCAAGAATGAGTTGGTGGTTTCAAGGACCTTCCTCCTTGCAGAGGAGCTTTGGTTGCAGAGCCTTCCTCCTCCCAGAGCTGCCATCTCAGGCCAGTCTGCCCACCATGTCCAGGAGATGCAGCCAGCCCCTGCACTGGGCCACCCCACCACACACCTGGAAACAACCACCACCCTGGAGCTGGGGAAGAGGCTCCTTCAGCCGAGGGGCCTGCAGGGAAGCTGCGCACAGAGCTGGAGGATGATTTGGGCTAGAAAGTGCTGCTGGAGATCATCTGGCCCAATCCCACCCCACCCAGAGCAGGGGCAGCCCAGGTCCTGCTGCACCTCCTACAGGACTTCTCCTAATCCTGCTGCCACTGAAGCTCAGCCAGGGCTAGGCACTTCACAAGAGGAAAAAAAAACCTTTTCATAGCTGCATAATTCACCTGTTTGTTTTGGCTTTCACGCCTTCCCGCCTAAATTTGCTGTGAAGGCGGCAGAGCTGGTACGCAGCATTTTAGTGGATTGGGTGCCCAGGTTTTATTTTAGTCTGAAAGCAAAGTGATGATATACACATATGTGTAATGTAGCACAAAGGCATGTTTACTGAAGCATGCCACCACGATGCTCCAGTTAAAAAAAATAACAAGCAACAAATCTGTTTCATCCCTGGCCATACATTAGAAACCATATCTAGCTGCTATTTAGATCATGACCAGAGAAGCACTTTTGGGTAAATATAGATTTGCATTACAGTCCTCTGGTGTGCCTCCACAGCAGTGGATGGCCAGGGATTAAAAACTGTGTCTGTCTGTGTGTGTGTGTGTGTGTGTGTCTTTAGATATGCACTATGTGTGTGCGTGTGAGCATGCTCAGTACAGGCTTTAAATACTATTTTCTAACATTTATTTAAAATTGCTTTAATTTACAGTCACTGAGAATGAGGTTTCAGAAGCAAGCACTGAGAGGAAAGCTGTTTCTCAACAGACGCTCGTGTAAATATGTTACTTTAAAAAGAAAAAAACCCAACCCTTTCCATCTCTACCAGTGAAATGGCTACAAATGGGCTGCCATTAACTTTTGTTACTTGAGTAGGTGCCTGTAAAGGGCCAGGTGGTGTTTATGCAGATGAATGAGCATGTTACAATGTGTTCTTCCTTTTGGATAAAACATTAGCGTATCAGATGTGACAAATCAGATGTTCATCTTCCGCACTCCTGCATTATTTTACATTGAGAATTAGATAATGTGCTGGCTTAGCTTTTTACTTCGGTTTTTTTTCCCCCTTCTTCTTCTCGAGAATAATTTTATACATAAAGTTCTCCCAACACTCTGCATAATCATAGTCTCGCCGTATGTCTAACCAGGGAGGTATTATGGTAATTGTGTATTTCCAGGTAGCGGGCTTTGCATTAGACGGACGTATGCATTGTTTAACATGGCTGCATAATTATTGTGAAATGGAAATAATGGACCTACATGTTCAAGTTTTTTAATTCTGTTTCCCTACCAGAGCAGCAGATAATTCTTGTGTCTCCAGCAGCAGCGGCAGCAAGATAAATATTAGAATGTCTTACAACCGGAGGTATGCAAATAATTGAATCTTCAGTTTGGTGGCTAAACTGGAAAAATAACCTTTCGTTTTGAGGTGACAAGGGAAAAAATAGTATTTGGGTTTCATAACTAGCATAAATAATATTTTGTGCTTATGACTGGTTTAGTTGTGTTTAGCCACATTTTGTGTCAAAACATGACCCTTATTTTAAAAATCAGAACTTTTAACCTTAAAAAAAACATCAAAAGCTGTTTTATTATTTCATTTTGTCTGGTTTTGTCTATCTGAAATCATTTGAAGATCTCCGTTTCATTTTTAATGACCAGATTATGCGCCTGAGATATTTCACCTCAATCTAGTTCAAATGTTCAACATTAATTTCGAGCCTCTCTGACAACTGGACCACAACTGTCCTTCCATTTTTATGTTATTTCTTTACACTGTCAAGGCAGGGCAGTTTTCCACTTCGAGGAGGTTGAATATATTCAGCAAATTACAGTCATGGCCCATATGGTCTGTATATTTTGCTATTAATTGTCCTCAAAAAATTAGTCTCTACACAGTTACTTTGAACTGGTCGTAAGCCTTGTGTAGATCTAATTCCTTTCTTTATTAGAAACACAGGCCAGTTTAGGAGGAAAACTATGGATCCACATTTCCTTGCACTGGAGGAGGACCATAGCAGTGCCCAGCACAGGCTAAATCCAGGTACATCCCAGGTGTGGGGCCAAACCCATCCCATGGGAATCCAGTTGGTGGGAATAATTTGTCCTTTATTTTTTATAGAACCAACAACTTGGTGGCTGTTTGTGTTAAAGACACAAACTGTGAGCACAAGACCAAGCGTCTAAGGGCTCAGCGGGCCACATGGTTGCAGAAAGGCTTTGCTGCATGTGGGTTTTCCAAGAGCTGCCTGCGGGAGATGAGCACCGATGGGACATCGCAGGGAGGGCCGCACCGCACGGCAGAACCAGCCGTGCAGGATTTGCCAGGGAAAGATAGAGCGAGCTCTCCTTGCACCACAGGACAGCTTCCCCTGGCAGAGCGCCAAGCCCCGCCAGGGGCTGAGAATGCCCAGGGTTTGGCTTCACCTCAGTGCAAGCAAATCACAGGATTGGAAAAACCCTATCAGGATGAGGTACTTCTTTTTCACTATTAAATAGATGCATTCATAGCTCACCGAGCTTCACTTTACTTGAGTGACACCAACAGAATACACAACTGCTCCAGTTAAACGCACAGCTCATTTCTGTCTACATCTTGTAGGCAACATGTTCAAATGTATTCAAAATCAAGACTGCAAAAGAATCTCTCATCATCAAAGACAGCAGCTTTGGTTCCTGTAATTGTGTTGTTTTGTCCATGGCTGAAAGGATAAAACAATGCTGCTGGGGGACAGCAGTCACTGTACCTGTGTGGTCTCACTATCACGCAGCCATCTCGGCGTGAGGACAGCATGAGGCCCCATAAGGATAGCCTAAATTTACCTTCTGGTTGCAGAAGAGCAGCAACACTCCTGCAGACAGTATTTTCTCCCATCATCCTGAAGGCCAAAAACTATTAGCTGGTCCCTGGTTTGGTCACCCCAGCCTCAGGAGTTGGGTATTGGCCAGTCTGTGCCTCTTACCAGCTCCAGAGTGACCTAGTAAAGGGTTTATTTCAGCTCCCTGGTGAAATTACAGGAAAAAACTCTAGGTGAACTGTTGCTAATACGGTAGCCTAAAAGAGAAGATAAATATTTCCACAGATTGAAGCTGTGGACTCCAATTTGGGGGTGCTTTTCATAAGGAGCAACAAATTTTCAATCAACTGAGGATGTCACTCCAAATCTCCAAGTCTCTCCAGGACGTCGAGTGCAGGAGGTGCGTACGGAGCTCTGGGATGGGGGCAAGCGGAGGGCCGTCTGTGCAGCGGCAGGCTGGGGACATGCCGGCGGTGCCCTGGCTCTGCCTCTCACATCAGCAGGCCTCTGCACAGGCTGCCACCTGGAAAGGTGGTCAGCACAGACTTCTTTGTTCTCTCTGAAGAGGGCCTTCACATCCCGAGCATCCTGGAGGAGATACCCCTGCTTGACTTCCAAGCGCATTGGTGGGGCAAAGCCAGGAGCACTACCCTTGGGTGGACGTTGCTTCCACAGCCTGACTCTGTCTGGGCTTCACATTTGCTTGCCGCCTAGCTTCTCCTGGGATTAGTAAGAGAAGGCTTTGCAGGTCCTTTGCTTCCTGATCTAGCCCAGTCCCCCACACCCAGCTCAAATAAACACAAGAGGAAAAGCTCATTCAATATCTCTCGCCTGGAGAAGACCCTCCCTTCAAGTACCTCAGTCCTCCACAGCTAAGATTCTCCTTGGGGAAGGAAGGAACCGTGTTCTGCAAGAGGCTTATCAGTACCAATGACCTCCTCTTCTCTATGAACATGTCCAGAACATACCCCAGGACAAGAATGTTCTCACCCCACACCCCAGAAAAATCTTGCTTCCAGCAAAGCACAGCCTCACCAACACAGACGTTATCTGCTGTTTAGGGAATCTTATTGAGAAAGATTAATAGTTGCTTTACTCTTCACACAGAATTGCCACAATGTGGGCAAGGACCTTTTTTATCCTATTTCATGTGACCCCAGCAGCGCCACTCTGTTTTTAACTTACCTAAGAAAAGTGCCGCTGGGGAAAATATAGCTAATGAAACAGCCATTGTTTTATCTTCCTGTACAGCATCCTGTTGGTTTTATTAATTAAAAAAAAAGAAAGAAAAGAAATCAAACAATAAGAGTTATCAATCCCCCTCCACGACTTACTCAGATTTGGTTTAACGCTGCAGGTCTCAGCATGTATAACTCTGATTTCTGCTAACTGGTCTCAGCCTAGTATTTTCACACCTTTTTTGTACTAAATGCTTACAACTGGTCACTCCACTAGAAACTGTCACCATGACACCTTTATTTAGAATTTTAACAACACAAAAAGCACCAGAAATGAATCTCAAAATAATAATCTTTTATTGTTTGCATTGCAATAAATTCCTGCAAATGCATCCCATTATCTTTTTATACAATTAAACACATAATGCCTAACTGTTAAGGTATCAGCCCAGCTGGGTGCAGATGCAGTCCGCTGCCAGCCTGAACAGAGCTTGGCTGTCTTTTAATAATTACCCGAATAAAAGAAAAATAATGAAGTGCTGTAGATTGTTCATCCAAACTGGTAAAAAGCTGTTTGCAAAGGATAACTACAAGGGGAGTGAGACACCGGGCTTTGCTAATAAATAATTCTCAGAAATATCAGCTCTCAATTTACTACTTGTACACAATGGGCCAGTCGAAACTTGCAGGATGAGCCAATTTGCCACAGCTCTTGTTTTGAGTCTTTGTGAAGCTGCTGTGCGAGCACCGTGGGGGCTGCTTGCATCTATCCCTGGAGTCAATCAGTGGGCCTTTGTTTCCCGCTGGTCAAAAATATCAGGTGGCTTTGAGAGTCTAATTATCAATGAAAAATTAAATTCCATACAGGAACATAGCCAGGAGTTGCCCCCTGCCTTCTGCCCTCATTCATGGGGTGTGAGTATCAGGGCATTTGTTATAATTCAAAATGTATTCAAGCCAAATTGGGAACTTCAGGGGTGGGAAAGACAGAAACCTAAACGTGAAAACAGGAATCGAGAGCCTCACTGGCAAACCAGCAAATTTCTCCTTACATTCCCTTAGCAAACGGGGCGTGCAGCCCTAATTGTGCAAAACGCGTTCTCGGAAGCGCCGCCCGTCAGGGATTTCTCATTAGGAGTTGTTAAGCCAAGTTTATACCTATGTGGCTCCACAATTTCCTGGCCTTGGGGAAGTTGGTAAGTTGAATAAACTACCGCATCAGGGTCTAGATCTCGCAGGACTGGAATAGGCAGAAGCAGAGACATCTGTCAGGGCCTGGAGATGAAAGCCCTTAGACGGAGCACGGTCTGAAGACAGGGGAGAGCGCACCGGCCAGCCAGTCACCAGCGCCTCTTGCTCAGAGGCAAGCATCGCAGATCACAGACACCAGAGGAAGGCGGTATAAACAACCTCTGGCTGAGACACTACGAGTAGGGTACAAAGCCGCTAGAAACAGAGCACGATGGCCAGGTGAAGGGGTAATGTCCATCCACCTCCCATTCAACGTGCGGAGACAAACCAGGCATCTCAAGTGCTTGCCACGGAGCAGGTCTGGGCTCCAGCTTACATTGGCTTTTCAGCCCTGAGTTGTACATCAATCCAGAAAAACCAGCCCTGAACACAAAGAACACTATTTCTTTACCTGTTGATCATTTTCTGGCAATCAACACTCATTATTTCTTTCAAAGGGTGACTCCACCTCCCAACAGGACAATAACTGCTGATGCAGAGAGGAAGGTGTGACAAAGACATGCAGTAACTAATGAAAGGCAGCAGTTCTGCTTCTTCACTCCCTGATCGCTGTCTTCACTTTTGAACACGTGCATGAAATGTAGCCCTCCCCTTCCCCCCCGCCCAGGCCATGGGTGAGCAAGCAGCTGGGCGCTGTCCTCGCCCGCAGATTGGAGGGGCTACACGCAGCCCAGGGGAGGGCCTGTCCCAAGCCGCTTCCACCAACACCGTCTCACTGAACTTGACCCCCTCCCTTCACAGTTGTTCTTGGCAAATGTTGGGTTGTACCCAAAGAACTGAGCACACACGATTCACGGGTGAGTAGCGCTTCTGTTTACATATCATATGTCCCACATCCTTTTGATTACAAGATGTTTGGCTCAGCTTAAGGAAACTGATGAAACTTCTCAGGAGAGAAGGATCCTGGGACAGAAAGACCTGCAAGAGAGAAAACAGTAGAAGAAACAGAGACCACCTGCTAGTGAGCTGGTACAAGCACAGCTGTACCAAAACCTTGTAACCCTTGAGGCTCTTAAACTGTATTTGCAGCAGCACAGCAAGGAACTCTGCCAGGGGCTTTCAGGTAGCTAAAAACCTTCTCCATCAGAGTGAATTCCCCCCAGACAAAGTGCATGGTAAAAGGAGTCATAACCGATCCTTAACCCAAGAGAAGGAGATGTATCTGCACCACTCATCACACACGCAAATATGCTAAATAAGTCCTGATTAGCTCTCCTCCGTGTCTGGGCACTGGAGACCCTTGCCCTCCCTGTGCCCCAGAAGACTTTCCGTTTCTGCAAAAAAATTCCTTAAGTGTTTAGTTAAACTGCCTTCAATCTGTAAGGCTTCCTAGTTCTGCACCTGGAAATCACTTCCAGCTCCTCCATCCCTGACACGCAAGATGAAACACGGCAACTGCTCCAAGCTGTCTGCCCTCAGAGGTTTTTTAAGAGGAACTAACCAAAAGGAGATCGTCGGCCACCCAGGCACCGAGCAGAACAACCACTTCCAGACCAGACTTTTGTGTAACAGAATACTCTGCATTCATATTATTTTTGTTTGGCCACGTGGTTTGGACACTAATTTTTATTCTAGCATAAAGCCCTCATAGACTGCACAATCAACACACAGCAAATCGGAGCCCTGAAAGGGCAGAAGTGGAAGGATAGAGAATGCTTTAGTATTCCAGGTTTAATTACAGCTCCCGGTTGCCTTTCTTCTCACTGGGAGCTCGGTAGCAAACGCAAAAGGCCTCCCGCAACACATGAAAACCCGGTCCCGTAGGCTTTTCTCACACAGTGCTGTCACAGGGGCTGGTCCGCAATTAAAGGGTATCCACACGAGTAAGGGGTGGTGAGCGTATGGAAGCATTCGCGGCATCGGCTCCAAAGTTGGCTCCTGCCCCGGCAGGGTCTGCTGACAGCTCGTCCCCCTGTGCCTCCTCTCCATGCCGGCTGCTTTGCACAGGAATCACAGCCTTGGACTCCCCCAGCCAAACTCGGCCAGATAAATATAAAGTTGTCCTTACGGCAAGGAAAATGCTATTAGAAAAATGTTTTTAAGAAATGCATTTTAAGATTTTCATCCTTTCTGCCATCATGTCTGGAACACCTCACGACAGTTTTAAACGCTGTTTAAGGTTGCATCATACATTTTATATCATAAATTATTAAATGACTTAATGGACAATGCATTAGAAGGAAAACAGGCAAATTACAGAATAATTTAACTGTTGCAAAGAAACAGAGCAACTTGCAGGACGTAAAACACTCTATTTTGACACAGAATGCCTGAAGCTAAAGCAATTAAGGCTGCAAAATATTGCCGGCTGACATGATGTGTATGTAAATTTGTCATTCATTGGCAAGGGTTTGTAACAATCACAAGTAATGTGCACAATAAAACAACCATGTGGTATAAAATGCTTTCTGCTAAGAGTACTCGGAAAACGGTCGTTATGTATCATTTAAACATATCATTATTATACATATAGTAGTTGTTTATGACAACAGTCTCCTCTTCAATACTGGTAGTTCAAACAAAAATAGCCCTTCAAAATATTTTTTCTCGTTATTTGCGTGCAAGATCATGAAGGAAATATTTTTTAAACTCCTTTTAAGAGCTGCTGTGAGCTTTTCACCAGAAATTCAAATTCTGGTGAATCAGCCCCTCCAGGCTAGCTTAAAAAAGCTCACAAACTCCCTGCACTTTGCCAGAAGAGCTAGCAAAGAAAAAGATGCATGAAAGATGGTTGAGTCAGTTATTTTATGTAAAACTGAGAGCAATAAAAGAGGCAATGAGACCTTTTGAGCCCCCATCAAAAAGCAGTAGAATTAACCATCAGTCTTTCCAACCTGTACATCTGTGCAGGCTGCCCAACTCAAGAGCAAGGGAAGGCCCACGGTGCTAAGGGTGAGCCCAGGTTTTTGGCTGCCCACGTTCTTCCCCAGAGGTGGTGGGAAGCAGGAACTGAGGCAGGCAACATGTGCTGCCCAGGTATTGTAGCTTCTGCTGTGGCATCAACAGAACTATATAATTCAAAGTAAATGCAGTCCTGGGGAGCCTGGGCTCAATCTCAAGCCCCTTCCTAAATGAAGAAGGAAAAAAACCCAAGGAGAAGGCAGTGGAGGCGGCTCAGGTCCCCTCAGCCAGCTCTCCTGTGTCTCGGAGGTGCCACTGCCACTTTCCACCCTTCCCACCCCTGGGCCCAGCCTCACCACCAGCCCCGGGGAGGGCATGAGCTCCTGGGCTGCTCCCACACACTCCATCCCATGATGGGGAGCCTGGGGTGCAGGCAGCAAGTAGCTTAGAACCACAGAAGCCAGTACACAGAACGAGGCAAAACCAAACATGAAGTCCCAGCCTTCTGTAAAGAATCATAGAATCATTAAGGTTGGAAAAGACCTCTAGGATCATCAAGTCCAACCGTCAAGGCAACGAACGGGGGTGAACCTCCCTATGTGCAAAGCTGCCCCAGATGACACCCTTCCTTCCAGCACTTAGGTGCTCCATCCCATCATCTTATCTCCCTCTGCCCCAAAATATAGTTCTTTACGAACAGGGAGGACAAAATTGGGTTTCCAATAAATGTCTTGACCCAGGCTGTTTTATCTCAACAGCTGATGGGTGAGATTACTGACCTGCAATGGCCCTTGACATGGGAGGAATGTGAGTGAGGTCTTGTCACAGAAGGGCTGGGAGCTCACGGGGGCACAGGCAGCTCGGTTCCCAGTGACGCCCCGGCCTCCACCGGCATCCCCCAGCCCACGTGAAAAAAAAAAATTCCCCAAACTGCGACATGCCACCTCTAGACTTTCAGCAGCTTTTGTTTTTCCAAGTGATTTTGCTGGTGAGGTGAATTAAGCAGTCTCCACCCTTCAGATATTATTTAGGAGCCACTGTTCCTTAGGAAGAGAACAAATTCACATTTTAAATTTCTGCTGTAGGCCACGTTTCAGAAAACCATCCAAAAAAATACAACAATCCTTCACCAGAGTGAAACACAGGATTTCCCCCAGACAAGACTTTTACCACCACACCTATTGCCTTTAAACACCCTATCTGTGGGCTATAGAAAAGGAGCAGATACTCCGAAGCCTCGTGTTTTGTGACAGGCAAGAGCAAGGCCAGCAGCCATCCGGGACATCCCCCTTTCCTTGCACTGCATCCCACCAACGTCATCCCGCTAAGGACAGCGGCGACACAGCAACGTCACACGAGGAACTTGGGGCGACTGAATTCCACCACGGTGGCTGCAAGCAGAGGCTGAGGTCAGCATCTCCTCCACTCCCACCAAAACACCAAGTTCAGGCAATAAAAAAAAAAAAAAAGAAGAAATGGTAGCGCACCTGCTCAGGACCAGCCTCTTCCTCTGGGGCCCCGGCAGCTGTCGTTAGAAAATCAGCATTTCCAATTGCCGCACCAGCGCTGGGGCAGCTCCTGGCAATCGGCGATGCCGTAGCGGTACCTCGACACATTCTCTTTTTCACCCGACGTCCCCACTCATTTTTTTCAAGTTCCTCTCTTGTAGGTTGATGCCAAAGGGTAGGAGAAAAGGGTGTGGGAAGAGGGTGAATTTTAAACCATCTCTCCACATAAATAGAATAGGTTATGCATGCCTCTCTGAAGTACGGTATTAATCCCAATTGTGCCATAAAATATATATGACTCACTTGAGCCTTGTTCTCTGGTGAATTATGAACTATTATATCACTCATGGGATAAGTATTATGTCTCTTAAGAGACTATCACCTTTCCTCTATTTTATAATATAAAACTTCATTGAAACCTGCCGTGCCTGATATAAGCCACTTCTCGTGATGCAGGTTAAATCTTTTCCTTTTACAGCTTCCTTCATTTAGCTGATACATCAGAGTGAGTCCTTTCAGATGTAGCATAAGCATAAATTAGTATGTAAGAGAAGTAGTCGTTTAGCAGAATTTTTTCTTTAATAAATCTGGTGATATTTATATTTCATCACAGAGCAGAAAGATTTTTTTTTTTTACACATTTAAAGATTTATTCCTGTAGTAAGTACCCAATTAATAGGGCTTTAGCATGCAGACAGGATTGTATTTATGCTGAAGAAAATGTGTTCTCATTATACTTTTATTCTCATGTTAGATTTATTGTGGGCTCCATTATAATTTATTTTAGTAGCTCCATTTTCTAATTCTTTATATTTACATGTCTTTTCCAACAAAAATAATAATACATAAATAATACCTGACAACACTTTGCAGATTTTCTCTATTTGTATGCTTTAATTCTCCGAGCATCTTGGAATGGAAATGTTGTGAACTACAAAGGAAATCTCTATGTGATCTCTATTACATGAAAAATTATCATTTTTATATCCTCTTCACTCTGCCAAGTTTTTTTCCAAGTTCCAGTTTGCAATGCATGAAAGTAGGCAAGCAATGGTAGCGAAGCCAAACGCAACAGCACTTGCTAAGTAGGAATACTCACTACATACGCTTGTGTTTTCGATGCGTTGCTGTAATTAGTGGTGTCAGAGGACAGCCTGCTGCACTGCAGCAGAGAGCTCTTTCCTATGTACTGTCACATGCATTTTTCCATAGGCTCTCGGGCTTGCTGGCGTGGGGTTTATGATAACACACTCCTACCACTGCTATTCCACAAACCGCTCCTGAGAATGGTGCTCGGTCACTAAAGCTCTGCCCAGTCCTCAGCCCAGCCTGCTCGGCTCTCCACACGCTGGCGTGTGGCGGGATGGGGGCTTGAAGTCACGGCGAGACCGGCTTCACCAGTCACCAGCCGACGTTTCAAACACGAGAAGATCTGATGCTGAGCAAGCATTTCCACACACGCTGCATCTCCTAATAGAAGGGCTCCTACAGGGTGCTCTACAGTAGCTTTCCCAGGCACGTGCTGTGTAAGACAGCTTTCTCATGCAACCCATGCCAGAGCTTTAGCTCCAGCACTAGTCCCAGTGGGTCAGGCCCTGCCGGCGGTCAGGCAGGGCACAGACAGCATGTGCCTGGGGAAGCCGGATGAGTTACACCAGTCGTAATGCTATACGTAAGAGCAAAATCTGGCCAAGTACTGTTGCAGTCGATGTTGCTTTCATTTTGCAGCGTACCCTCTGCTGGGGGAAAAAAATTACTTTGTGTTAGGTAACACATCTAATTATTCCTGTTGGGCTGGCCCAGAGAAATGTCAACAGTGCATTGTAAGTGCTAATTGGGGTATCCATGCTCCGCAGTAGATTTGGGATGCAACACCCAAGACTGGAGAGGTTAAGCATGTTTCAGAATACTGTACTGTAATGAGCTTACTCTCCATGGAAGAGATGCAGCTCTGCTGCACACACTTTGTGCTGCATTGCCCAAGCCACACACCAGTGTGCCAGGGCTGGTTAAAGCAGGCTGCCCATGGCCACCACCAGCCGCCAGGAAAGGTGAGCAGCCTTCCCAGGGCATGCCGCCGAGTGCTCGGAAAACTGGCGTGGGGTGAAGAGAGAAGGAAAGGAAAGAGGGAAAGGAGAAGGGGGGAAAAGGGAGGAAAAAAAAGACTGCTAGAGAATGAAATAAATAAAAAGTTGTCAGCATGCTTACCTTGCATCCCTGCGACTTAGGCAGAAAACCTCGCCGATCTATTAAACTTATGTGAAGTAATACGGGTTGGAGCTGTCAGTGCCTATACTGGGGCTCCGTTGCAGACACATGCTCTGCGGCTTTTTTCCAATAGACCCCTCTATGCTTCTGATGAAATATTAATTCAGCCTTATTTCACAACTTCTAAAGTAAAAACCTACATTGTTTTAATATAGGGACAGTGACAGTACTTGAACCCACAGAATCTGGTCAAATTACTAGTGGCAAATCCCCAAAACAGATTTTTTTTTAGCAGCCTTCATTTTCCAGTTGCTCTGTCCTGCTTTAGAGCACCTGTCCGAGGGATGCTGCATGCTTTCCACTCACACTGCTGAGGTAGCAGGGTGTCTGCTGTGGCATCCCGTCTTTCCATGCACGCGAGCACTGAAACATCACTTTTATGGGCAGCCCTGAAAGCTTTCATGATTTTTTCTTGTTTCACCTTCACACAATGAAAACAAGAGTAGTTAAAGCCGCAGCATGACTGCTAGTCTATTGGGCTATAAATCTACCAGGGAGCAACTCCGTGGCCTTTTGTGTCACAAAGAACCTCCTATGCCTCTCAGTGCATTTTTGCTACTCACATGGGCAGTGTTGCAGCAGGTCACTATTCTGCTTTAAGCAAACCTTTATGCACCAGAGGCCTTTTCATTTGCCAGAGGAGAGAGAGAGATCCCTACAACAGGGTGTTACTCAGTGGAAATGGGGTTCAAGCCCAGAACGCTGTACTTGTTCAGACGTTGAGGCAGGAATATCAAAAGCAAATCTGAAAGACTACTGTAAGGACAAAGATGAGGCCTCAGATGTGTTCTCTGTTTCACACAATCCTGCCATCATTATTACCCCACATGCTAATGCAGAACAGGTAGGCAATTATTCCCGAGCTTGCTTCACATCACTTGTTCTTCCTGACCTCAGATTAAAACGTAACAGTGCCAGACTCCATAGAAAATATAGGGCAAAACCTCACAGACAGGCTCTCAAACAAAGGGTTGTGCTGGCTCTGGGGACAAAGTCTGGGGAGGGCACTGCAGGAGAGGTGCCATCTCGGAAGACTCATCGAGCCACGGGCTGTATCCTTCTGGGAGGGAAGGCGGACGAGAAGCTGCGCTTCTGCTGTGTGCATTCAGACAGGGAAATGAAGCTGCTCTCTGAGAGAGAGGCAACTCGCTCAGTCCAGGATTTGCCAAACTGTTCTCAGGGGTGGCGTCCTCAGGTTAGTCACCCGGGGAATCCTCTTTTTTAGGAAGAGCATCCTGAGGGAGCAGCTCCAGTTCTTTTCCTCACTGCATATTCATAAAGGCCATTGCAGCTGCACAACTGAATCATGGATTCTGGTAATAGGTGTTTCACCTGACTGCATGTGAAACAAGTGATAAGATGTCGGCTAAGCTGCCCACCCACCCCAGACGCCCAGACGTACCCACACGCTGCTGGGCGAAAGTCAGAGGCAGATGTTCTCCTGTATGTTTTCAGAATGACACTGCCCACGTGGACACCTGTGCTTGATACGGAAGGAAGCGAGATGTATTTTCACACGTGTATCAAGCCGGAGAAAAGGCCACTTGAATTTACATGGGGTTGTAACAGTACACAAATCACCACATGCCTGCATCGAGGTCTAGAAGAGAGATGCACGTCAAACGGCTGAAAACCTATCTAGAAACCATGTGTGCACTGCCTGGCTCTAGATCTCTCTGTCTAATATTTTACACTGAAGATTTATATGCTGCGCTGCCACCCAGAAAAGCCCACTTCACATATACTGCAGAAAGTGAGGAGAGGGCAAAGAAAAATATCGCTCTCATTCTGTGTGTCTTCCTCGTTGCCTAGATCCACTAGTTGTATTTTTGTTTGCATTCTGAAATAGCAGAAAATTCGGGGGGACGGATGACAAAAAGCTAAATAAATATTTAATGTATCAGCACCTGTCACATAGTTTCTGTGCACCACCACTATCGATTTCCTGGTAGTTCTCCTTCCCTACCCAACTTCATTAAAGAATAAAAGTAAAGTAATAAGTCATTTCACACTCTGTCTGACCATTATACAATAATAGCAAGATTTCATGCAAGGGTACAACATTATGCCCATCTGCAATCACAGTCTCTTTGCAAAAATCTCAATTCACACTTCACATGCAGCTAACCTTGTTACCATTCCCTTCCTAAATCCATCAGTCTTGCAGCTGCACGTCTTCACAGCCCAACATCTTAAAATTCATCACTTTGACACCCTCGCATCCCTACAGGTCAAGCAAAAGAAGCCAACCAAGAATAATTAAGGGGTACCCCAGATGTTTAGTTTACTTCTAGCCAGCCTTTCCTGGAAGTGGGTACGGTTTTCTCTTTGTACACTAAAGATCCGTGTAAGGTGCTTGTTTTAAGAGGACGAGACCTCCAACAAATTTCAGAGCTCTCCCCCTCCTTTTTTTTTTTTTCCAAGTATAGCTCTTTGTAGTTGGAATTTGAACAAGAAGCGTGATAATGAGTAGGTTGAGGGAAGGAGAGGTGTTATCTCATTAAGGTAATTACTAAGACATCCCCACCATTACCTCGGTTTGAAAATGTGGCAATTAAAGCGCCCTACATGGGCTCCCAGAGACAAGGGAACACGACAGCCTCGGACAACTTTTGCGTGCCCGGGCCGGGAGGGAGGGATGGGGGGGGGGGGGGATGCCGCCCGCCCCGCAGCACCGGTCCCGCGGGGCACGGCCCGGGGGAGAGACGGGGATCCGCCGCCACGGGGCCCGCGGCAGAGCGCGGCTCCCCGCCGGGGCGGGCGCGGCGGTGGCGGGGGGAGCCCCGGAGCGCCCCGCATCCATCGCTGGAGGGGCAAAGCGCCTCACCCGGGTTCCTTTGAAATCCGCTAATTTTGAGGACCGGCGTTTGCGCGTTTCCATTAATAGAAGCGGGTTGTGAAAAATAGGGCATATGAATATGGAAACGGTGTTTTAATGTGACGGGCGCTCCGCCGGACCCGCTCCCCGGCTGGAAATACGCAGGGATAGGCGCTGGCTTCGGCTGCCCCACGGCCCCCTCGACGGCGGGAGCAGCCCGAGGACAGAACGAGGTTCAGGGGCTTTTTCACCAAGCGGGGGTACGGGGGTCCCGGGGGGGGGCTCCGGCCCCAACAGCCGTCCTCCGCCAGGGACCACGGGGGTCATTTCGATGCTGTCCCCGGAAGGGAGGAGGCGGCTTCTCCCGCGGGACGAGGGCGCAGGGCTGCCCTGGAGGGTCAGCTTTGCTGAGTCCCCCCCCTTTCCTGGCAAACGGGGCTCCACATGAAAGCGGCTACCGGGGAGAAAACCGGGTGGTGTCACCGGTGGGAGAAGTGGGCTTCGCAGCAGGACGGAATAGAAAAAAAAAAAAACAAACGTGTAATTCCAACCTGAAACGGTTATTCGCCGCCCATCCCCGCCACCCCTGGGCTGGGGATATTTCTAACCTTATGAAGGGGTTTACCCTTTCCACAGGTGAGCTCAGCCTGGCGGCACCCACTCCACGCCCTGGGCTGGAGCCGAGTTATTCGCATGGGCTGCGATAAGGACTTAGGGCGGCTTACAGAGTGCATTCGCACAGAAGCGTCGTGCGAGATTTGGAGGAAGACAAACTCTAGAAAGGGAGAAAATAAGAAAAGTTAAAAGCTCGCCCGCAGAAGAAACACTAAA
Organism: Phalacrocorax carbo; assembly: GCF_963921805.1. Classification (NCBI taxonomy): domain Eukaryota; kingdom Metazoa; phylum Chordata; class Aves; order Suliformes; family Phalacrocoracidae; genus Phalacrocorax; species Phalacrocorax carbo. Next base: position 57,775,964 of record NC_087518.1, read on the forward strand.
AGCTGTAGGAGCGATGGGCAGCGCTAACACGGCGTTACAGGCGGGCTGTGTTGGTCCGTGTAAAAGCAACCCGGATAACCGGCGCGGCAGGGAGCTCCGCTCGGCGCTGCTCGCCGGTTCCCACCGAGCTGAGCCGGACCCGGTTGCCCGGCTGGGAGAGCGGGTTCAGCTCCCGGAGCCCGCAGCTACCACCCCGGCTCCAGGGCGAGCAGCCCCGGAGTGGCAAATGCTCATCCCCGTCTCCCAGCCCAGCCAAGTCCCCCTTCCCACTTTCTGTTCTAACGATGGCCAAGCTAAACCCCCCGGGATGGGGGAGTAATTAAACACCATCCTGCTGCTGCATCCATCAAGAGAGCCGGGAGCAGCCTACCCGCAACTCTGCTGGGAGCCGGAGGCTGCAACGGGTCCTCAAAACCCACCTGAGCACAGCGGGAGTTCCCCGAAGGAGCCCCCCCCGTGGCGTGCCTACCCACAAAACTCACAGCCACGAACCAGCAGAAACAAACCAAAGGGGAACCGGGCAACAAAAAGTTCTCCCGCCGCGCCACCGCGGCCGCGCCGGTGTCAATCCGGAGCGGAGCAGTCCCGTCCCGCTTTCCGCCCCGCCGGCTGGACAAACCCCCGGGACAAAGCCCTGGGGTCGCAGCCCCCGCTCCGCGCCCTCCCGGAGGGCCGGGCCCAGAACAGGGGCTTCTCCCGGGCGGTGGGTGGCGGGGAGAGGAGCCAGGCGGTGCTCGGGCAGCGGGATCCTGACTCAGCCTTCCTCCGCCTTCATCACCGCCTGCCGGCAAGCGCCGGGGGAAGGAGACCGCCAGGTCCCCACCGACGGAAGGCTCTCCTTGCTGCCCGCCCAAGCCCGGCCGGGGGCAAGGCAGGGAGGTGCCGCGGGGGTCCCGGGGCGCCGGGTGCGGGGCGCCGGGTGCGGGGTGCCGGGGCGGGCCGGAGCTGTCCGTGGTGCTGAGGGCAGGCGGGGCCGGGGCCGCCCCGCTCCGTGCGGGTCTTTGCCCTGGTGCGGAGAGCGGGCGGACACCGGCGGCTACCCGCATCCCCCCGCTTCCACTACCTCACGGTTTGTTTCCACGCTCAGCACATCGACAACCGGGTGTTTTCCGGCGGGTGCCAGTTCTTTCCCGCGGTTTAAGGCTAAGAGAACCCCTTCATCTGGCAACAGATGGGTTGGTTTGTTCACATCCACTTCCAGGGCCGAGAGCAGCTCCTGGCACGGGTTGGAGGGCGGGGAGGGACCGGGACTGCAGGAATTCACCAGCTCGGCACCAAGTCTGGAGGGGCACCGCGGCGAAAGTAGCTGTCTGAGGGAGGAAAAGGGGACAAAACCCGAACGCCGCCGCTGGAAAGTCACGGCCATCAACGGTGCCAAACCACGAGTGGGTGCCCGGTCCTGCGGCGGGGAGGCGACCCCGCGCAGCCCGGCTCTTTGTCCTGCCGCAGCGCGCTGAAATGCGTGCCCGTGTGCGGGGGTTTGGGGGGGGTGGGTGGGGTGGAAGGTGGGATTAAACACGCAACGGAGCCCTTTCCTGCAAGGGCTGCCCTGCCGGTCAGCCGGTCCCCGGGTGGGCTCCTTCCCGGTGCAAACGAAGAGCAGAACAAATGAAGGAAGGCTTACATTTCCAGCCCCGCTTCCCAAATGGGGAAAGGGAGCGATTCCTGCTCCAAACCTCCTCCCGCTCACACACATTTCCAGTTGGGTCTGGAAATACGTTTTAGGGGAGGTCACCGTTGCTCGCCCCCCCCCCCCCCCTCCTCCGGCAGACCCTGCTTTAGACACCGTCCGACACGGCACCGAGCCCCCCCAGCCCGGCCGCGCTCCCCTCTCCTGCCTGCAAGCCCCTGCCCGCCGCGGCTCCCAAAGCACCGGGGCCCCCCGGCCCTGAACAGGCGGGGGCACCCCGCGGCCCCGGGCGGCCCCGCTAGGGAGGCGGGAGCTGGGGCCACTCATCTATTTTGCATTAACTTTCCTTCCTTATTCGCACTACTTTTCAGAGAGTTTGTGCAGTCAAAACTGAGCCCCGATTTAGCCAGCGAGAGAAACAACGAGTTAGGACCAGCTTTTCCAGATGGATCGCCTCCTTTCGGGAGAAAACCCTCCAAGATTCGTTGTTTAGACTCGGGAAAAGGCTCTAATCCAGCCCAAATTTCCTACCTCCTTCCCCAGCCCGGATAAGATGCGTATCCCGGGAAAACCTCGGCAGGGGGGCGGCTCTGGCCACTCGGAGCCCCGCTCCCGGGTCGTTCCTACCGGGGGTAATTTGGGGGCCACGGCGGAGGCGCGGGGGAATAAATCAGCGACCGCCGCAAAAGGGGCAGAAAACGAGGTGGGCGTTCCCGACCCGCTCCCCTTTTGTTAGATCAAGGCAGAGGTCAATATGGTTTTGACGCGAATTTATTAGCAGAGAAATCAGCAAGCCGCTCGCTAATTAGCAAAGCCCAAATAAATGTGCCCGGAGGCTTCTTTTTTTTTTCCCCCCCTCCTTCTATCTCAAAAGAAAGGGAACCCACTAGCAAAAATAGAGAGGAGGAAAAAAAAAAAAAGCCAAACCCTCAGAGGAGAAGATAATATTGGGCTTTATGAATGTTTTATAGGTAATTGCTGTATAACTTTTTAATTTCGCAAGGGGGGTGTTCACCTCCGACGGCCGGGGCCACAGCCGTCCCCGGAGCCCGGTGGAGGGTCACAGCCCCCAGCCCCGACCCACGCCCCACCCTCTGCCCCTACGGGACCCGGGCCGGGCCGGGGAGAAGAGGCGCTCAGATGGAAGCTGCCTGCCGGGGAACGGCGGAGGGAGCAGCAACAGAGATCAAAGGCCAGCCGGGTTCGGGGGCTCCCCGTCCGCCGGGACCCCCCTGCCCTCCCTCGCCACTTCCCCTTCGTTACTCACCCCGCCCGCCGGCGCTCGCTGCCTGTCCCAGCTCGGTGCGGACACAGCTGCGGGGCCGGGGCCGGGGCCGCGTCCCCCAGCCCGGCACGGCCCCGTCCCGCCCGCCCCCGGGGACCAGACCGGGCCGCCCCCCGCGCCGCAGCCTCTCCCCGCCGCCTTCCCGGGAAACCCGCCGCCGCCCTGCCCAGGTGCTCCAAATAACGGCGAGGGGCACGACACCTGCGCCGGCATTGGCGTTCCGGTTTTGGCTTTTTTTTTTCCCTTTAAAAATACAGATAGGGAAAAATAGCGCCGGTTATGAAACAACGAGCCTGAAATTAAAAATATTTTTAAAAAATAAAGTGGCATTTGCCTTTACTACTCCGAATTTCTTGCGTTCTCGTCACGGGGAAAATTATCTACCTTGAATTTCCACATTTGTTAAAAAAAGATAAAGTTTATTTCTCTTTTTTTTTGTTTGTTTTTTTTCCCTGTAATTTTTCAGTCACAAAAAATTCTATATTTTGTCATCTAAGCATTTATTTTACTGAATCCAAAAAGACATGAAAAGGGAGAGGGGAGAATCACGTTCGTTCGTTTTAAACTAACGTATAGAAGTGAATTTTTTTCCTTTTTTTTTTTTTTTTTTTGGACGACATATAATAAATATGATATAGCACTCAGCACTCGTCTGTACAATTCTGTTCGCATTAGGGAGCATGCCACTTTTCAATAAGAAAAAAAAAAAGAAAAAAAGAAAAAAGGTCATGAGAAAAATCAGTGCAAAGTTCTCCGTTCCCCCGGTCTTCTCCGCCGGGCGGGGGTCGAGGTGCTCTCATTCCCTCCGTCCTCCGCAGCCGTTAGTCTCTCCGGCGGGCTCGGGCTCCCTCTCCCTCTCCTCCTCCTCCTCCCCCTCCGTCCCTCTCTCTCTCCGAGCTCCAAGTCCTGCCTCGCAGGAGCCGAGGTCGGCGGGTCGCCCCGCGGCTCTGCCCGCCTTCCCCCGCGTGTGGTCGTTTCACTTACGGGCTCGGCTCTGGGTTCACGGTTCAAGAGTCCCTGCTCTGACTGATCGCCTCCCTCGGTGGCCGGTGGCTGCCTGCAGAAGCTCCTGCCCCTCGGCTTCCCCTCGCTTTTCCTCCTCTGCGGTGCTGGGGCTTGTTTGGGGACGGGGAGGGGAAGGGCTCGTTGCGGGGACCGCGGTGCCGTTTCACCGGGGGTGCGGGGTGCCGGGCATGGGGTTGGCCAGTGGGTTGAGGGCCGGTTGCCCGCCGGGCCCCAGCCCGTGGATCAGCACCCGCGGCACCAGCGGCCGCTGGAGCTGGGGGTGCGGAGCGGGGGGAGTCCGGTACATGCTGCTGTACATGGCCGCGGCCGCCGCGGCCGCCGTCGTGCTGTCCATGCTGCCCAGCAGGCTGGGGTGGTAGAAATAGGGCGAGGGGAACATCCTCTGCAGGGCCGAGTAGTTCCCGGCCTCGGCCAGCAGCTCCAGGCCCACCGCCGTCTGTCGCTTCCACTTCGTCCTGCCGGGGTGGGGGGTGGGAAACAAGAGGCGGCTGCAGGGCGGGAGCCGCGACGGGGCACCCGGCCCGGTTCCGCGGGCGGAGAGCCCCCTCCCCTCCCCGGCACCGGCCCGCACACGGCGCGACCCCCCCGCCCCCGGCCGCCCCCCGCACCCCCCCCGACACACGCACACGGCGACTCCGGCCAAATTAATAACCACGACACACGGGTAGATCGCAGCGCGCTGACATTAATGGTTTGCGACAGAATTAGGGTGGCTGCAGCCGTATGTAATGAGACAGAAAATTACGGCAGCGGTGACAGGGACCGGACACCCCACCCCCAGCCCCGCAGCCCGCCGCCGGGGAGGGCGCGGGGCAGCCGCCGGCCTCTCCCCGCATGGCCCCGGGCTCCCGCGGGAATCCCGCCCCGCCGGAGCCCGCCTTACCTCCGGTTCTGGTACCAGGTTTTCACCTGCGTGTCGGTGAGGTTGAGGGCGGCGGCCAGGTCCATGCGGTCCTGGACGCTCAGGTACTTCTGCCGCTCGAAGCTGCGCTCCAGCTGGTTGAGCTGGTGGTCGGAGAAGGCGGTCCGCGCCTTCCGCGGCTTCTTGGCCCGCACCGGGGGGCTGTCCCGGCTGCTGCTGATCTCCCGGTCACCCTCCTCCTTTGTCCCTGCGAGCGAACCGGGGTACGGTGAGAACCGGCGGGGACACCGGCTCCGACACCGATCCGCCCCGCCGCCGTTATCGGGTCCCGCCGCCCCCTTTCCGGGGGCTCCTCCGGGGCATGGAGGGGGGAAACGATGAAATCCGGCGGGGGAGGGGGGGCCGGCGAGCCCGTCCGATGGACGGCGGGATTCCCACTCTCCGCTTGCCAACTACATGGCTTTCGTTATTTTTCTCGCCCCTTTCCCCCCGGCCCCGAAATACCGGGCAATCGATCCATCAATCCGGCTCCTCTCGGGCCCGGGTTTGTGGCGCTCCTTGATCTTCCCCGCAGGAAGAACAATAATCTCCCTAATTGACCCACTGGGGAGGCTGGTGCACGCAAAAAATGGCCAGACCAGACTGTACATCTGGTTCGGGTACTCTTATGCTAATGTTAAAAGAGCAAAACGAACGGCACAGCCGGGTTAAAAAAAAAAAAAAAACAAACCACACACAGCCTGGTTAAGAAAAAAAATCTTAATGGGGCAAAAAATTAGAGAAATGTGTCCCGTCGCCTCCCGGCCGAGGCGGGCGGGCTGCGGGAGAGGGCAGCTCCGCGGCACCGCGGGGAGAACAGCCCCTCTCCCCGCCTCGCCTCTGCCGGCTTTTCTCCTTCTTTTCCCCACGCACACATCGCTATTTTCATTTACTAACCCCGCACGGCGGAGGCTTCCCCATCAGCACGAAATCCGTAATTAAAATAATAATAATAATAATAATAATAATAATACGGAGAAATAAACCTCCCTATCCCAGCGCGGGGAAAACCCGGGTCTTTTGCGAAACGCACAAAGCCCTCCAACCTTCCGCTGCCTGTCGCGGGCCGGCTGCTTTTTTATTCTCTTATTTTTAATTAAAAGTTGTTGGGGTTTTGGGTTTGGTGGGGTTTTTTTTTTCGTTTGTTTGGTATTGGCTGTTGAGGAAGTGGGATTTTTTTGTTTTCCTTATTTTTATTTTAGAGCAAAAATGAAAAGGCTGAAGGCAGTAAGTGCAGCTGAGCCGCCGGTTGTTAGAAAGCCGGAGAAGCATTTATACGCATTTGCGTTAAAAATAAATTCTCTTTTCCAACGCGAACCCACCGCTCCGGCTTTTGCCTTAAAAACGTGGAAGTTAAATTTTAAAATAATTAAATAAACAAATAAGAAGAGGAAAGGCCGACAGAGAAGGAAAAAGGAGGGATTTCATTTCCCACCGATCGCAGACCGCGCTGCGAGCATCACCGGCCGGCCCGGCGGAGCGGGGCGCTCCTCCCGCACATTTCCCCCCCCCACCCCCCCTTTTTCTTTTCCTTTTTCGTTTCACCGATGCGGCCCCGGTTCTAACGGCGGCCGAGGCGATGCGGGGCCGGGCCGGGCCGTACTCACCGTGGCATTTGATGTCGCCTTGCGTGTCGTCGCGTTTATCGAGCTTGGCTTTGCCGTCGTCCTGCTCGAGTTTGGGCCTGAAGCTCTCCGGGGCCGCGCTACCCTCCTGCTTGGGGGTGTGATGGGGAGAGGGGACGCTGGTACTGTAAGGTGCGCACGCCGCCAGCGGTTTGCTGTCCCCCAAAATGTCCTTAATTAAAAAAGAAGAGGTGGAAGTCCTGGCGCCGGAGCTGGCCGAGCCCAGCTGGGGCGGCGGCGGCGGCTGCGGGGGCGACGGCTGCAAACTCGGCGGCGGCGGCGGGGGGTGCGGGCCGAGGTGGAGGTGGTGCGGCGGCGGCGGCGGGAGGCTCTCCGCCACCCCCAGGTGCGGCTCGGGGTGCTCCATGCTCACCGAGATGGGCGACGAGGGTGCCGTCCCCACCGTGTCGATCTCCGAACAGGGGGACGGCGTGGCCTGGCTCCTAAAATCCGCCGGCCGGCCGTCACCGTGGGGGCGAAAGTCTCCGTTCATGACTCCGGGGCTGCCGGTGCTGCCGCCCGACAGGATCGTGTCTATCCCGAAGCTGGACCCGCTCGGTCCCTCCATGGCGGACCGCTAGCGCCGCGCCCGCATCCCCGGGGGCGACCGCGGGGGTAGCACCGGGGGAGGGAGAGGGAGGGAGAGGAAGAGGAGTGGGGGGGATGCGAGTTACCCCTACCCCCGCACACCGGCGGCGCGGGCGGCACTAGCGCGGAGCCCCCGCCGAGCACCGCATCGCCGCCGGGCCGTTCGCGCCTCTACCCAACTTTGTTGCGGGAAGTTGCGGGCGCGGAGCGGGGCGGACACCGGCCACTGCGGCGCGCCTGTCCGTGCCCACCGAGCTCCTCTCGGCGTCGGCGACTCCCCCCGTGACGTCACGGCCGCCGCGTCGTCCCGCGCCCCGTCGTTTATTATAAACCCGGGTTTTTGCCGCCGCCGCTGCCCGCCCCCATTGGCGGAAGGGCGAGCGGGGGCTGACGCAACGCGGGTGGCAGCCAATCAGCGGCGGCGGCGGCGGGGACAGGGGGCGGGAGGGGGGGTGCACGCCAGCGCCCCCTCCCCTCCCGCCCCCTGTCCCCGCCGCCGCCGCCCCGTCGGTCCCCCGTTCCCCGACCGATGGATCGGATCCCCGGGAGGGCTTATCCCGGTGTTCCCGGGACGGTTCCCAGGTTGAACGTCAGAATAATGGGAAGTGCCAGTGACAAGACGTCGTATTAATCCTGATGAAGTGACGCGTCAACCTAATTAGCAGAGTAATTTACAAAGGTGGTAATGGGCGATTTAGAATTCTCCGAGTTATAGCTGAGGACGAATTACCATTTCCCATGAAAGCCCACCCCGACGCCTCCCCTCCCGGCCTCCAGCAGCACCCGGGACCCGGCGAGCCCCAAAACCCGCAGCCCCAGCCCCAAACTGGGGGCACAGAGAAATGGGGCGCGGGGCAGGATGGGCTTAAGGGGGATATTTTTATTTTCGGGTGATGATATTCAGCGACGTGCTGTTCATCACCTAGAAGTGATGCGGCAGGTGCGGGGCCGCTGGCACCCCCGCCCCGCATACAACGGCTCCCCCCGCTGATGGGTAGCCCGTGGCCGGCCCGGGGCGACAATCCCGAGTGAGGACAATCCGTGGGTCCCGTTTTACCCCGTGCCCCGTCCCGCCTGTGCCCAACCGGGACTCCCCCGCCCGACCGTGCGCAAGAGGATGCGCGGGTGCGGTGGCTGCGCGGGTGCGTCCCCGCTCCCGTTTCCCACGGCGGTGGGTTTCCTGGGGAAAGCGTCCCGCCGGGAGCTGCGGAGGGGAGCGGACGGGGGCCGCGGGGGGCCGCGGAGAGCCGGTAACTCGTTGCGGGCGGTTCGGTCCGACGTGAGATGAGGATCCGCGCCCCGAGAGGAGAGGTGCCGATGCGGACGGTGCCGCAGCCTTCGGCTCCGTTTCCGACGGCTTGGGGCCGGCCTTCCCTCGTAGGGAGGGGAGCCGACGAGCTGCTGCGTCCCCGCTGCCAAAAATCCAGGCTTTCCGTGGGATTCACCCCTTACCGGTATCACGGCAGAAGCGCACCGGGACGGGTCCCGGCCCCACTCCCGCACTTGGTAAGAAGTTTTTTTTCGACGGCGGGAAACCTTGCCCGCGGGCATCCCGCTGCTACCGAGCCTGCCCTCCGCCTCCCGCTCCTCCCCGGCAGCCCCGCTCCGCCGCCCCGCGGGGCGTACCGTTTGCCCCGGGGCTTTAGGCGCCGGTGCCGAGGCCGGGGGCCGGTGAGGGAGCGCAGGCGGTGAGCCCGGCGGAGGTGCAGGGCCGCCCGTGTCCGCTGGGCGGCGGTGGCGGCCGCCCCCGTTGTCCCGGACGGGCGCCCGGTGCGGGAGGCGGCGCGGGAGCCGCCGGCCCGGCGGGAGAAAGGGGGTGGCGGCACGGCTGGGAGACCCCCTGCCAGCGCCGGGGGCTTGAAGGAGCAAGGGGAGGAAAAGGGGACAGAAGAAAAAACGGGGAGAAACAGAGGAGCAAAATGAAAGATCAGGAGAAAGGGAATTTATTATTTTTTTAAAAAGAAACCTGCAAACGCGTAGGCAGGTTTCCTGCAGCAGGGAAGCGGCCCGCGGCGGCAGTATTTATCCTGCTGTCTTGGTTTGCAATTTACCAAAAGTATGTCCTAATTATCCCTAGGGGAATGCGGGATCCGGGGTAATATGTTACACTAGCATAATCCTTTAACTCACAATACACTTCCCTGTCCCGGAATCGGGATTTAGGGCTTAAAGTCATGTTCCTGAAGAGTGAACACCTTTCATTTCCCTCCTCCTATTTTTTTTAATCCTCTACTCCATTGTGCAGAAATATTCTGGGGGAAGCGGCGGCGAGGCCTCTCCCGCTCCTCCGGCGGGGGGGGGGGGAGCGGGTTCCCAGAGGCCAGATCAGCCCCAGGCAGGGGCATCCCACACAAAAGACCCTTCGCCTCCTACTGGCACTTTACGCGGGCGCGGAGGGCGGCGGGACTCCCCCTGCACTTGTTGAGGCCGGGGGGGGGGGGGGGAGGGGGCGGGTGGATGCGGGACAGCTGCAGCCCCACATCCCCGCAGCCCCTGGCTAGGTGACACCCCACTCCCCTCCCCATCTCATCCCCCCTGTCTGGTTGCGGACAAAGGCACGGAGCCGCCCCCTCCCCAATAAATCAGCAACAGCCGAATCAAAGCGATGAGCGAAGGTGCCACTCAGGAGTCGGACGGGGCCCCGTTAGTTAATTAGCAGGCAGCTAATTAGAACGGCACTTTGAGCGCTAATCAATGGCCCGATGGAGGCTGGGGGCAGCGAGTGGCGGGGACGGGGTACCGTGTGCTGGGGCGGGGGGTGCGGGCTCGCCAGCCGGACCCTGCCCTGGGGGCGGCCCCGGCCGAGGCACCACGGACCAGCCCCCAGCTCCGGCCAGCGGGTCCGGGGAACTGGGGAAGGGTCGGGTGCGGTGCTACAACCGCTGCCTCGCCCCCCCACACCCATCCCGACGGGAGCGGGGCGGGAACACCCCGAGGAGCGGGGTGCGGGGCTCTGGGGGTCCCCCCGCAAAGCAGCTCGGGGCTGGCAGCATCCCAGCCCCCGGATGGGTTCCTCCCCACCCGGGTTTTGGTGCGCGGTCCTGTTGGCTCAGCGGCAGCTTCGCAGCTCGGAGGGGGGCGGGGGGGGGAGGGCGGAGGGGGCCGGGAGGGGCCGAGCCCGTTGTACTGTGAAATTTAACAGTCTGAACATCCCTTTATTAAAAGCTGCTGCTTGACATTTACACTGTGCCAACAGACTCGCCGTCTAATCCAGGCGAAAATATATTGTACCTCGGAGTAATTGGGGCCGTTGCAAGAGACGCTACAGAACGTTTCCCAGCGGGAACAAAACGGCGCGGAGCAGCGCGGAACAAGCGCGGCCGCGGCCCGCTCCCCCCCGACCCCAGCCGCCGCTCCCCGCTGCCGCCGCCTCTCCCTCCTCACCGGGGAGAGAAAGCAAAAAAAAACAAAAAACCAGAAGACAAAGAAGAAAAAAAAGGGGAGGGGGCCGAAAAAAGTTAACTTTCTGCTCCAAAAAATTAATCTCAACGTTTAGTGCTACTGTTTTTCTTTTGTAAAATGTTTCCCCGGATGCAGGCTGAGGACATGATCAGAAATGCTCAGGGAGCAGAAAGCACATTGATTTCAGCTTGTTCTGTCCGCAGACAGGCCCTGACAAGGTTGTTAGAACAGTTGGGGAGGTCTCTACAATCACTTAATTACCAAAGCTGTCACTCAGGCGGGACGGGACTGGCCGCTCATGTGGCTGCGAGGAGCATTCCACTACTGGGTTTCCTCCTTGATGGATCTGTGCTGATGGCATTGCAAAATAATTATAGTGAATTTTCTGATGTGTGA
>NC_087518.1:57791816-57836816 GCF_963921805.1 Phalacrocorax carbo
GAAGGCAGGAGGACACGCAGCCAAATGGCTCAGCCTGGCCGGCCAGGCAGCACTGCGGCCCTCACCGTGGCCGCCCAGAGATGCCTCCACAGCTTCAGCTCCCGTGCCCCACAGGAAAGCTAATGCTGGAAGTCAGAACAGTACATTTTCCAAATGTAGAAGAGGTATGGAGATAGTAAAACCATGGTGAGTACCTGGCTCTGACCCTATTTCAGTAGTCCAAGGTAGAAGAACCACACTGTGTTCTCCTACTTCACTGAAATACCATTCCCAGTGCTAGCACAGAAACAAGCCAGCCCAAAAGGCAGTGTAGCACCTTCCCATGAGAAAATTAACCACCCTCGGGCTTCGATTTCTTCCCATGTTCAAACAGCAATGCCCTTGCTACTGCGATAGCACACAACCAGGTGTTTCCAGCTCAAACCGCCCCTTGCAAAGGGCACAGCAGAGCTCTGAGCATCTCTCACTCCACTCTTCTGGTTTTACCACTACTATAAGATGCAATGCTATCTTCCCATAGAAAGGACCCTTCTAGCTCTGGAGGACTTTAGAGAAGTCCTGCATTTTCCCCCTACTCATACAACCAGAAAAAAGCAGGGTTAGAGACAGGGCTTTGGGGGACGAGGGATTCCGAGGTTCTGCAGCTTGATGGTGAGCAATTACTCCAAACAAACAATACCTTTGCTTAGGTCCAACTCTCTGCCACACCAAAACCCACAGTGCAGTATGTGGTGGCCATAGGAAGCGGAATTTTCAGGTACCAGGAGGCCAGGTTTGCTGGGGAGAGGCTTGGCATAGGAGCCTCTTGTGCTGCTGTTTGCCACTTTTCTTCTCCCCACCAGGAGGACCTTTGTTTGCGGGGGCCTTTCCACACCAAAGGGCTGGGGGCTGTCACCCGGCCTGCAGGGAGAGCCGAGGCAGCCAGCATAAATGCACATCAGAGCGGAGGAAACCCTGATCCAGGGCCACCCTCGCCCTGCTGCCTCGGGAGGCTCCCTGCTGCTGGAGGGCTCAAACGCCGTGCTTGAAGCCAGAGCTGAAGGCAGGGCTCGGGAAGAAGAGCAGATGGGCGAGGGAAAGAGGAGAAGCATAAAATTGACGGATGTCATTTTGTGTTCCCTTGAACACTGTAAACTAAAACACATCCCCAACCTTTGCCCTGGGGACGATGGCTATAGGCAGGGTGGCACGGTCCTTACAGCCCTGAAATGGAAAAGGGGCAGGAGGAAAAGAGCTGGTTATGCCAGCTCTGTGCCTGCGTGGGAGAGCTTCATGGCCCTTTGCAAAAACATGCCAGGGTCAAAGTCTTCATCCCCAAATGCCTCTTTCTACAGTCCAACAAATCCCATTCCCCAGACCTGGTGGGTAGAACAGCAGGTTTCTCAGACATGTAAGAGCTAACGAGGCCTCCAGTCTCACCACCCATCCTCTGTTCTGCAGGGTGCTGCTTTATAAGAAGGGCCGTGTCTCAGCCCCGCACGTACAGCAGAGCTCTCCTATAGCCGCATGCCACAGAAATGCAACACATCCATCTTGTAAGCAGGAAGCAAAGGCCGAGCAGGGCTCCTACCTCTCTGCTAAAGGAGGTTCTCTGAGGCACCCTCTAATGCAGGAATAGCAGGCACCGTGATGGAGCTAAAAGGCAGTTTCTGAGTACAGCGAGATGAATTAACTTGACACCATCTGGTAGCAGTTTTTCATTTCTGACAATATTTAAAACTTAATTTGAGCTCAGGCAGTGATAAATAGGACTCAGATCTCACCTGGCTTCGATAATCTCTTGACCTAGGCATATCAAGTCATTTGTCTGAGGCTGTAGATCCCAATATTTTACTGTTATGTCTAATATAAATAGACTGCTGGACACTGCCCTTACAGCACCCTGGTAATCCTGGATTGATCCTGCAGAAGCAAGAGGGGGGCAATGACATCTATGTCTTTCAGCAAACACACGATGGAAGTTGATCATGTTTAAGCATGTTCTCCCAGCTGGAATCCGTTACAGACGACAGCCATGGAGCATTAGTGTTCCCAAATATCTAATGTCAGGGGGAGGCTTTTATTATTACTATTACAATTATTTCTTTTAAAATCTGACTTAGTTTTAATTTTCCTCACTCTACATATTACTCATGGTTGCTCTAGCTTAAGCATATATATCTCTATGCATGTATGTACACACATAGATACTTGAGTCTCTACATAAATAAGCCCTTTAGACAGAACAGCACGGCAGCAAAAGCTTTCAGATGAAAACATGGTGTGAAAATGTAGCATGTCTCTTCTCTTTATGTTCTATGGCAAATGCAAAGGAAATTTATTGCTTCAAATATGTGCAATCATTTTTATCTGATTACCTGTAGATGCTCTATACGGTTCTGTGCAACAGACAGTATATTCTCTGTCTCCTGCAGAGATCCCGGTTTATTACAAGCACGCTTCCATTCTTTCACATGTCTTTATGAATTTGAAGGAGCTGCTTAGAATTTGTCACTTATTTTTAACAATATAATTTTCTTTGGAAGGAACATTCTTGCTAAGCTTGACATGTGATATTTAATCCCATATTGACCACTCAGTATTACTTTAATGCTTCCTGTCAGCTCCAGTACAGCAGGCAGAGTTCAAGCAACACATTTGCCTGGAGTTCAGTATTCATTTAAATCAAATTTGTCAGCTTTCAATTTTTTTAAATGTAATATTTTATTTTTATTAAACGCAAGTTAATAATGCCTTGTCAGGCCAAGGGCATGTTTTAATGTGAACAGCTCAGATGTTAAGTGAAATTGGAGCCATAACGCCCCGCTAATAGAGTCACATAATCATCTTAATGCCAGCGCCTCAACCTAACACAAACACGCGCTGGCTTTGTGTTCGTTTGTCTCAGGGAGCCTTTTCAGATGTATAAAACACACCCGCACAAACACACACATCCTTTTAGAAGCACGTGCTCCTGGGTGCAAGAGCTCACGACGCTTGTGTACGTTACTTACAGATTTCCACGTGCTCTTTTTCCTCTTCATAAGGCATCTTCCTCATCTGGTGACATAACAGCCTGGGTTATTAACGCTGTCTATTCTCAGCTTCATCTTTAATTTTCCATGATGCTATCTATAGTGACTTGATTTTTTTTTTCCCCCCCGACAATATTTATGCACGCAAGTGTACACATATGAACACAGCTTTTCTACAGGGAAGCGCAGAGACAGCGAGCCTGTGCCTACCTACATACATGCAACCGCGTGTATATCTGGGTGCATTAATACTCGACACACGCGTGCACGCATGTATATAAAACATTTGTGCATCGCAAGCATGCGGAAGATTTCATCTGTGCACACTACACACTGTATGATACGCACCCACAAATGACAGGCAATCCTCTGCAATATTTATCTTTACTCGAGCGAAGAGTTATCCCTCTTCTTGTTCACAAAGACAAATGTCGTAGCAATGAGCAGCCGTTGCATGTTAGAGGGGAGGAGATGGATGGAGACTGGTCTAGCCTTCTAAATATATTGTAAACTACAGCGCTGTAAAGCAGCGTGGCTTCACAGAGGATGACGAAGCACCGTACCTTTACCAAGCACTTCCCAGCAGCGGGACAAACCCAGGACCCCACACTGCAGCTGTGGGCTCTGGAGCCCTTCAGGGCTGTGCCGTTGCAGCGACGGCCAATGGCACATTATGTATTTCACCTCTTAAATCACCAGCTCCGAAGGGGCGCAGGTCAGCGGTGGCAGAGCCGTCCCTATCTGACAGCTGTGCCGGGGCAGTGGCGGTGAGGCAGTGGCCTGCGTGGCCCGGGCGCACAGGTGTCCCCGTCACCGGCTACCCGTGCGACTGACACTAATTGGCACCCTTGTCAGCGGCGCAGGGGAGCGGCCGAGGACCGAGCGTGTGCGGAGGTGCACGCACTCCTCTCAGCCCAGCGCCAGCTTCCCGGCTCAGGGCTGGAGCCCATTATTCTGTGCAGCGGTGGCAGCCCATACCCTGCATCCCTGCATCCCAGCAAAGCCGTACTCCAGCGCTTCCCACAGCCACTAACGCAATTACAGCACAGGGAAGGAGGGAGACGCACAGAGGTTAAGCAATAGTTTCCAGCGCCATTTGAGAGGAGACAATGTACCACCTCTGTGGAGAGAGATGGCAAGGCTGTTGGGTCAGGGCCAGGAAAGAGGAAGTTTTCATACTAAAAGAGCCCAGAGAACGGTGCAAGGCAGATCCAAGGACCCAAGGCACTTGTGCCCAAGACTGGTGAGAGCAAGGACTGACTTTATGGGCTGGAGAGGGACCTGAGGGGGTTTTAAAAACAAAGAATTGGGTTTCTTCCCAGGTTTGCATCAACCTCTGAGCATGCCTCCCCCACCGCTGGTCAGGGAGATAGCGGAGGCGCAGGCCCGGCGTGATTTCTCCAGGCGGCTCCGGAGATCTGACCACAGTTTTTAACCTGTCCCTGTTGGAAAGCAAGAGGGAGGAAAAGGAGAAGTAACGCCCATTTTCTCCCATGAGTAAGGTCCCCCCGGGACCCCGGCATCCCCCCCAGTGCAGAGCAGCACCGCTTACCCTTCTGCACTCTCAGCTGAGCACAGGGAGGGCAGAGCAGACCCAGTTCTAGGGATGAGAGAGGGGTAAGTCAAGCATATTTGAAAAGGGTACATTTGCTTTTCCTGTGCTCACCTCCACCACGCAAGCACACAGCAGCAAGCAGAGATGTCAAGCTTTCCTTCCCAGCTTTCTCTCCTCTGCCCAGGGCAGCCGTGCAGATGCGCTGGGCAGGTTCTGGGGTGCCCCGTGTCCATGCAGGAATGCTTCTGCTTTCCACAGGCTTTTCTGGCAGCCAGGGGTATGGGCAAAGCCCCCTCCATAGGTGAGCCCATCTAGCTGGGAGTTAAAGGCCGCATGGTGCATCTTTAGCATCCATCTCCTTACACTTTACCTTTAATTGTGTCTATTTTAAAAATTCCCCGTAGGGCATGCCAAAAACCTGCAATACACCAGCACTGCAATACCTAACCTCCAGTATGAGCCCGGCCCACCTCCATGGCCCTGGTTTTCCCTAATTTAGGGGTGCTTCAGTTGTCATTGCTTCCACCACCCAGGGGGTTTGGTCCTCCTAGGCTAACCTTCCCACCCAGTGCCACCCACAGCGGAGAGTGAAAACACACCTCTGTCAGGTTTGCTACCTTTCAGTGGGTTTTCCAGCAGGTACCTCTCTGATGCCCAGGGTGGTGTGAGGAGCCCGTGTCCGAGACAATGACCATCATGGCCGGTATCTGGGATTTGCTGGCTGGATCCCAACCAGTGCTGGTGGTGGGGCAGGGATGGGCCAACACAGAGCCCAGCGTGGGACCCGTTCAGAGACGGAGCTCAGCATCCTGCATCCTCCACAGAGAAAAGAAAGGGAAAGGATCTTGAAAAAGTGCATTGGGGTACAAAGTTTTTATTCTGCCTCTGCTCTTTGGTTGGTACCTGAGAACAGCAATGCACTGGGCAGACTCAGATTGGTCTGCAGCCAAAACTGCACCCTTGGGCTCCAGGGTAGCACAGGAGGGCAGGGGCAGCCAGGCTGTGGGGCTCCTGTGCCTGTTGCTGCCCACCAGGGCTGTGCTTGGGCATGTGGCTGGTTTTCTCAGGCTTCACTGCTGTCTGGAAGCCAAAAATGAGCGCCCTTTGCAGGGTTCAGAAGCAGCTGCACCTCTTATCACGCAGCTCAGCCCCACCCACCACCAGGGAAAACACTTCACACCATGCCTTTCCATGGAGAGAGGAAAAAACCCCTTTAAAAGACTCTTGTACATTTATTGGCTGTTACATTCCCTCTAGAGATCAGTAAGATTTTTCTAGGCCTAGCTTACATCTCCTTGCTGTACATCCTGCGGTACCGGAGCAGTGCTTCCCACTGCTGAACGCCACACGTCTCCTGCCCCACTCCGATGCCCCAGATTTATCTCAGTGCGATGCAATTAGAGCTAATGCAGTTACATCATCATAAAACTGGCGTAACAGAAAATCAGCCCGAAGAGGTTCCCATCCATTTACATGTTCATTCAGACCGTCCAGACATAATAAGGCTGTCCAGATTCTAATGACCAAAACTGCACGTAGTTGGCAATAAGGCATATATATTAATTATAACTGTGCAGTTCAAACATGAGCTAGTTTACATAAGAGTAATTAGAATCACAATTGACCTTTTGTAGAAATGTAGGGCTATGCTTAATTCTAGCCACCAGCATTCAAAACATTTATTTAAATAGTATTCCTACTTCCTAACTCATAATTATATATATTTTGAAAATCATTTTACGGCAAACTGAAAACGACTTGTATCCTGTGTGGTGGAGGAAGAGAAAGCTCGGTGCTTTATACCAACACAAGCAAACGCACAGGAAAATGGTCTAATATATAAAAGCAGAATTTAAAAAAAAATAATAATTATTTTTAAACTACATGAATCGCCACCAGGAAAGCAGTTATCTTTACCCTCCATCTAAGAATGATCAAACAACATCCAGTCATGAAAGACTCCCACCTATTTACTTCTCTGTTCTTCTGCACTAACTATTTATAATTTCTTGTAGCAGTCAGAGAAATCTCTTTCTTTAATGAAGAACGCATATTTAAAGCAATGTGGCATCGCTCCCTTCCATGATTCCTGGCACCCTGGGCTGGAGCCTTCTCCCCAACACCCTGCAAGGCAGCGCCAGCCTCAGGGGACAGGGAGAGGCAAAAAAAGCATCAGCTGGAAGTGCCTCTGCAGGAGGAAAATGGGTAAAAGTCCCCCTTAATTTTAGCTGCCTTTAAAGTCCATGGGTTATTTTGTAAGCCCTTCTCCATGCCAGGATGTCTGGCAAGAAAAAAGCGGGGATTTTGAGGGGAGGGTTTGGAGGGTCCGTCGGAGAGCAGGAATGTTTCGCATGAGCAGGGACAGCTGGGGCAAACCCACCATTTGCAAACGTGCCTGTGGTTATGCTTTCAATAGGTGGCACTTATGAATAATAATATGCATAATCTATCTTGTGCCCAGGCAGGAGAGAAAACATAAGTGGACAAGCCTGAAGGCATGGCCGTCTATTAAAGGTTGCTTGGGAATTCTCTGCAGAGTTAGGGCAAAACTGTGCTGCTAAACATGGCTGGAGGATTTGCATGTTTAAGAAAACAGGACTAATTGAAAATCCCTCTCTTCTGGATGAGTGATTTACATTTCTCACAGATCAAATTACAGAGGGTGAAATACAGTTTTGCCCTTTTGTTGTTTATTTGATTGCAAGCTTTCATTGCTAACTTCCCTTTTTATTAAAGAGCTGCAACGCAGACCGACAGAGAAAGCCCAAATCCCCAGGCCATGCTATGCACCTAAAGTCTAAATCCTGCAGAAATACACAGTCCTGCTTTGTTCTGTGGCCGCTTGTAGACACCTTGAATTAAGTACCCGGGGCTCAGGATCTTAGTAATTAAATAGAAAAACAATTAGGAAATTGAAAAAAAACGACAACAAAAAACAACCTACTCTCTCTCCTAGCTATCATTGCAAATGTAATCCAGGTCTATTCCCTCACCAGCAGCGAGGACAATATATCATAAGGAAAAGATGCATTTGATTTTAAAGTAGTCCAAGAAATAATGGGGTAAGTACCTTGGGCTTTTCCCAGAGAAATACTCATCAGACTCACTGTTATTTTCTGTTTATATAATGCCCTAGCTGCTTTCCTTTAAAAGAAAGGAAAATTGGTGTTATTTAAAAAGAATAAGTACATGTTCAGCTCGGGTGAATCCACTTCCTTCACACCACTAACCAGGGAGCAGCCACTACCCAGATCCCTGGGGTCCTCCCATACCTCGGGGACCGTGAGAAATGACCTCCACTCCCAGGAAGGAAACCCAGCCCAGGAAAACTGCTCCCACCAGCTCAGAAATAAGCCTGGTACAGAGCTGAGGAAGGAGGCTCTGAAAATCTGGCATTTACCTGCAAGCCAGGGGAGAGGAGCAGATGAGGAGGAGCTGTTCCATGGGGCGTCAGCTTGCTTTAAGCAGGAGAAGGTCTATAGCTGGGGACACCATAAACATGACGATGCCAAGAGTACTTGCAACAATAAGTGATTTCTACGTGCGTGGCTCAGCTGATGGCTGCTAACAGCAGCCTCAGAGCGCAATACGGACCCAAGTCCCACTGGGGCAAGAGACCCACACTTACCACTTATTTATCACATCTCAGACAGCCCCGCTGCAGAAGATGACCAGAGCGCTGGTGTTTTAACGGCAAATGGCTGTATGAGGAACCGAGAACCTCATTGCCTTAGTATTAATAATAGGTACATGGGGGAGGAATTTAACACTGCAAATACAAGCTGGCAGTTTTAGAAGTCCGTATGCACAAAAGGCAGAGTGCAACGAGGACTGGAGAAAGCAACACTCAAGGATACAGCATCAAACATTTCAACTTCAGCACTGCTGTGAGCCAAGGAAAAAAAAAATCAAATATATTGGCAAGGGAAGAAAACACATCTCCAGATCTTGATAAAGCCATGAAAGGTTATTTGGAGGATGAATTCCCCAGGGCAGTTAAAAGTGGTTGTGCTCTGCTGAAATGTATTCCATCCTGGGAGTTAGCACAGCAAGTTCTCCAAAGATGCCGTGGCGGATGAACTCCCAGCCCAGGGTTTTCCCACACTCTACCTCTGGGTGTTCCAGGAAAGCAAAATTAAGCGCTGAGAAGGAGAAGGGGGAATGCAAGAGGAATCCAATATCAAGCTTTCAGCCGTCTCCACCGCTGCTAATCGTCTCTATACATGTGAACTGGGTGTAAAGCGTTCCCACATCAGAGCTGTAGCTGTGCATAGGTGTAAATTACTACACAAGGTTCAAGGCAGTGCTCAGCCATGCCCAAGCTGCCTAATTAGCAGTTGTTAGTGTGGCGGAGCTATAAAGTGCTAATATTCAAATGTTATGACTGTGCTGCCTCTTGCCAAAATCCATAAAGTGTTTGGAAGCTGGCTGGTGTTACCGACTAAACTCTCTCTTCCCTCGCAAGCAGAGGATCAAAGGCAGCCGTGCTAATTAACCCTTCTTTTTAGTGCAGCCGTCGTGAAAATGTAACGCTGCACCAGAGCTGCTACCGCAACAGTGCCCAGCCCCAGCAAAGCCCAGGCAGGAGATGCCGCAGGGCTGAGATAGCAGGTCTCTTGCTTTCTGTCTCAGGCGAGGCAGCCCCCCCAGTTCAGGAGCTGCTGTTCTGGGTGGAGAAAATGAAAAATCGAATATTTTTTGTGGGACTGTTATTTTAAAACTAAGCCCTTCCATGCACGCAGTCAACCTCTAAAACAAGGCCTACAGGACTGGAGAAAAGCACTCGTGTAACAGATAGTACTTGACATTGCCCATGGCTAAATATGGGGAACAAGATGTTCTCTGTGGCCATACCAGGCTTCCTTAGTCATATATGCTTTAATCTAAGCCCCGCTACGGGGAGAGACCCCCGGCCCCGTTCTCCCTTCTGAGCAACAACAGCAGGGAGAGTAAAATGTGCGTCCACTGAAGCATGGCCAACGCGACACCAAGGCTTGGCTCTGTGCAGATCAACCCAGTCAGGCAGGAGCATGCCCTTGGTGCAGTTCATTTCAGAGTTATTTGCTATGGTTAGCATCAAAGACGTTTCCTACTCCTGCATGCTGCTTATGTTTCACTAATTTCATACGTTACCCTTTTCCCCCCCGCCTTATGTTCATTCCCTAAATCCCCTGGAAAGCTCTGTGTTGTACCCAGCTAGTGCAGCCCGTGGTGCAGAGCCACCCCTACCCCAACCATGGCCACCTTGGGAGGAGAGGACCACAGGCAAGGGGCTGCCCAGGGACCCTCACCAAGGGTCTTGTCTCCCCAAGGGATGGGTTTCCCAGGCACCCAGCTATGGCATGTGAATCCACGGGGATTCACTCCAACCTACCTGCACTGGTGTTGGCGCCCAAATGCCCTGAGCTCACAGCATCCCGCAGCTCTGCAGAAGTGGGCAGCCACATGACCCCTGCTCTGCAGAGAGAAAAAGGCAGCACGGCGTTCCCCAGGCACAGCACCGGCACACCTAGGCAAAGCAGCTCCGTTTCTTCCATCTGTGGGACCACACCACCTCCCTCAGCCAGACAAACGCCTCAAGAGAGCAGACCCTCATTTTATACCATCTTTACAACACTTTTCAGTTGCCACATAAATCCCTAAAGACTAATGCTTGAAATACATATAATTAGTTGAGTAACAGACCTGGGTTTGCCAGCACAGCTTGATCTATGTCCACTAAAAATGAGAAGCCGCACTAAACCTAGGCTTTGGCTTCACGTGCGTATGGGTCAAGGCTGCGGGGGGTAGAAGGGCTTTCCTCGCCCAGCACAGCCCTCCGGCCACAGCATCTGGGAGCTCTCCGACGCTGGGCTTGGCAGGCATGAGCGTAGGGAGGGCTGGATGGGGCTGAAAACCCCGCGTAACTCTTTGAAAATGTATCGTATTAAAAAAAAAGTGACTTTTCCCAGCATCCTACAGTTAAAAAAAAAAAAAAAATCTCATCAAAAGCAGCAGTCTCACAGCAAGGCAGGCATCGGCAGAGCTGGGCTCAATCACATCGCACGGGAGGGGAAGTCCTTGCGACTGAGAAGCGAATGGGTGTCTGCAGCACAGCATAAATTAATACGGCAGCTGCTGCTTTTGCAGAGAAATCAAACCCCAGCCATTCCCTTTCACAAACAGAAACTTCACAGATGCACTATAGGATATTCCATTACTAAGTATTTTGAATTTTCAACATAAAAAATATTCCCTAGCGTTCGTTACATTATTTGTTTTATAGGGAGGGGATTAACATTCCTGGGGCTCAGAAAAGAGGCACATGCCACTGAAGCAAGCAAATATGATTATTTCTTTGTTTTCACAGGTCCTCGTGCAGGCGACTGCAGGTCTCAGAGATACACTTCAGGCCTGTGTCAAAGTACTGCACTCCTTCATTAGCACTTCAAGGGCTCTGAATCTGGGGAGGGGAAGGACTCCGGTCTCAGAGGCAGATTCTTCACCAGTTTACATCATGTAAGCGTGGGGTTACTCCTGATTTACGCCTGCATGGCTGAAAATAGCACCTGTCCCCTTGTATTTGTGTCTTCCATAAAAGATTTAAAATCGTTAAAAAAAGACAGATTATTGTCTCATTTACACCAGTGTAACTCTGGAATAGCAAAACCGACTCCAGATAGTCGGAATATCTTGGGGAGCGGATCAAGCCCAGTGGCTTTACTTCTGGAGCTCTGCTCCACCCCCAAATTTTAAAAATTATATGTTCATGCTCTGAGGCAAACCTCATTTTCCAGCTCAAACATTTTATGCAATATTTTAGTAGGTTGGTTTATACTGCTGTACAGTCTCAATTTTAAGTATTATCAATAATGTATTCTTCCGTATAACCTCTTTAACACTCACAATAGAATAAAATAAAAAACACATCAACAAAAAAACTTGTCTCCGCTTGGCAATGCTGTGTGAATGTTAAATTTCCCATTTCACAATGCAGCCATCGCTATAAAACTCTGAGGGCGGATTAACGCTCTTCTGGTACTTCACTGTATCAGAACACGGATTTGCAGACAACAGCTGCAGCAAATTCCCTTGACTGAGAAGAATTACAAGTATTATCACCTAGATCATTAAACTGGGTTCATAGATTGCAGAATGTCTTCAATCAATTCATCTAAGATAACTTGAAGCCAGCTGGACCCCCTCAGTGAGAACTTGACTTAATTGGCCAATAAGTGGCTGGAAAAGGTGCATGCGATTTGATAAAATTACAGACTGCAGAAGTGATTACAGTTTGGAGAACCACAGAGGGTAGCCTCCGGGTCAGCCCTTTTGGAGAGGGCTAAGTTAATGTCCACTATTAAGTGCTGCTGTGAAAAATGTTGGCCCACTTGGTGCTCAGATGTAAAGTGTATCCAGGTCATTCCTCAGCTGATGGAGGGAGAGATGTGCACATTTATCACGGCTCTGGCCTCATTTCTGCCTTGGTAATAGTCGTACGCTAACAACTGCTGGCAGTTTCATGGGTTTCTGGGTACCCTTCATTTTATTGGCATAACTAAAATATTATCTGAGCAAAGCAATCCATCTGCTAAAGAAAAACACTTTCCTTCAATTATGTCCCCCGAGTCTTTTCTTAAGAAAGGTTAAAGCATCAGGAAGTTGAAAAATATACATTAGTTTGTTTTTATTCTTTCCAATCTACGGCAAATATGCTCGCTTGTTACCGGATAAGCAGTAGGTCTACATATTTACCACCACAAAATGTTAGGGAATATGCCTAGCTTCAGGAAAACGGTAAATTCACAACAACAGATTAGTGTTCAAGTACAAATCATTAATTAAAAACAATTGCCTATCTTCCTCCCCCCCCAAATATAGAAGATATTGCTAACCAATTCCTCCACAATTTCATATTTAATAATGAAATAGACTGCAGAAAATCAGTATTTTTAAAAACAGAGCTACGAAGACGGCAAATAAACCATCGCGTTACCAGATTGTGTTAAACATCATGGAAAAACAGAGCTTGATCCTGCTTGTGCTCAGCAGGCAGGGCTCCCATTGACCTTGGCGGGGGGCTACCACATGCGGGTGCCTCCCAGGCATTAACCCTTTTGTTAGAGCCCACCCCAAGACCGGGCTTGCAATCACTTCTGCACCGATAGAGTGTATCTGCCGTGATTCCATGTTGCTGAGGCTGCATATTTTTCATGGATTGGATAATTTTCACGGGTTTTGTTTTGTTATTTTTAAATCCCTACCTTTTACAGAGCTAGTTCCGAGACTCGTGTATCTGATGCAGATATTCAGAAGTAGCTTGGGCTCATTTCGAGGATTTTTTTTTGCTGATGGCTAAGTTGTTGTAATAGCAAACGGTGTAACATATAACCGAAAGCCTAGGGGTTGCATAGTTAGCTAGATACGCACAAAACACAAATTAATGAAGTGAGGAAGGACAAGTTACACATTTTACCATCAAAACAGGGAAGGATGGGACTCTGACAAAATGATTTTAGGCTGCAGGTATTAGGTCAGAAAAGAATTCTACTTAAAGTACAAAATGCCTACTTTCTTAAAATGCTTTCCTTTCATATGTCAGAACAACTGCCAGAACCCAGTTTTATTTCACCCATAGATAGAAATCAGGTTGCTGTTTGATTGCTGGATCTCCTACCATATAACAGAACATACACGTCTTCCTAAATAACTGCACGAGTCCCGTCCCACCCAGCCACAAAGCGCAGTCACCCAAGGCACAGGATGAGGTAGGCTCTGTGGAGAACCGGCCTGTAATTTTTGAATGAAACATCTATGCGTGGGAACTCTTTTGAGAAAGGAGGTGTCAGGTTTACGTTCTCCCTTACTGTGGGGAGAAGATGCCCTTTTCCAAATGTTTCTAGTGAAAGCGATCCATTTTGGTCACATAAAAATGGCCCTTTGTGTTGAAATGCAAGGTAAAGAGTGAGAAAGAAATTGAAAAAGGGTCAAAACAAAGCAGAATGTCTACAGACTGTGAACATGACCAGGCAGAAGTCCCTCCACCTCCACCCCTACTTTTTGTCCCCCCAGAATTATGTGGAATAGGCAGATTTTAGCCTGCAGTTCTGTGGGACTTGTGACCCTGTCCTGGGCACGGGGAAGCGCCACTTGGTGGGACTGAGCTGCACGGCTGGGATAGGGACTGGCCCCAGCTTCTCCTGTTCTCTGGCACCTCCTTTCCCCACAAGTTTTGTGTTTCACCCTGCCCCTGCAGACGTGCTTATTGCCTTCTGCAGTCAGGACAATCACCCCAAACCTCCGTGTGAAAACACGGTGCCTGTCACAGGCACTGAGAGATCATGGATGTCTCAATCCCTGGCCCTGCCGCTCCAGTCAGGTATTTCAGTTAAATGGGTAGCATTTTGTTCTGATGTCTTTAATGCTAGAAAACAGGCTCATCTTTCTTGCTGTCTTACATGGGAGAGTATGCGAGGGCTTTAGCTCCAGCGGGTGTTCGCGCGCTCTCCGTCCACGCACTAGCCCAGGCAAAGCATTTTCACCACTTTGCTCTTTAGTGTTGCCTTGCTGGCTAAGCCCTGATTTGAAAAGCCCTTTCTAGGCAAATTCCAGCATTTTAACCATCGTTCTCGCTTCGTATAAGGATGCCACCTGCCATGAGTTACCTTTCAATGCAGGATGGATGCCCAGGGGTGCTGCTTGTCCTCTGCTCCCAGCTCTGCAAGAGCAGCCCCGCACGGCCAGGGTCAAACTGGAACCGCGTGGCCTCATTGCCACCGCGCGCTCGGCGTGACCTTGGATGCGACGGCTCCATCCGCCAGCGTGTGACCAGCCGGGTCTGCCACCTAGCATGGGAGGAAAAGGGAAACTAATTGAGTTGTACGTGATTTAATCACATTAGCGTCCCTGGCGCTGCCACTTTCCATGTCCCCATGAGCTCGTGCCACGTTTGCGGTTACTGGTGCTCCTCCACACCCTGGGGCACCGGGTTTCAGACACGCGCCGAACTGTCACTTGTAAATTTAGAAATCTATTTTTAAAGCAAACTAAGCAAAGAACGGTGCTTTCTCTGCCTGTCATAAAGATCATTAAAGGAACAGTTGCTGGCGGGGATTTCGGTGGCAAACAGGCCAGGCTTGGCGGGGCAGGACCTTTGCTCCAGCTCACTACGTTCGCGCTGAACCAAAGCGACGGCCCTCAATAGCCCGTCACGCCACCGGCCCTTTATCAGGAAGCTCCAAACCAGCTGACTGGCATGGGCTGATCCAGCAGTCTCCAGAAAACCTGTCCAAGAGCTTTCACCTTTGAAGGGAAAAGCCCTCCAGGTCAGTCCTGCCGCCCCAGGAAGAGAGGGTGAAGCCATCGCCCACTGTGGCATTTCAGCACGGCCCCGTGACCACCTTGGTATTTCTTCTCTGTGTACAGGCTGGAGCCCCAGCAGCCTCGCTGTGCTTTCTCCCATGGCTCTGGCATCGTGCTGTGGGTGTGGCAGCATCAGGAGTTTTCCTGAAGCGGGCCTGGCCCCCAGATCTACTTGACCACCTGAAAACAGCAGCCCCACTCCAAACTGGGAGTGTTTTCCTCATCCTTGTGGTCATGAGCAAAAACTCAAGAGCCAGCACTAGCAGAAGAGCACAAACACATTTCAGACTTATTTTCTTTACTGTTAGGATCTTTAAGACCATCTCACTTCTCTGCTCCAACCTTTCAGTGATTAAGGACTGCAATGCTGACTACCCACTGCCTACAGCTACGGCATCGCCCATTTCTACTCAGGCTGAGCTGGGTGGTGCTGTGGGTCCCCCCGTTTCGGGTGCCTCCGCAGCGCAGGGCCCTCAGCCCGCAGGCGCGGGAAGCAGGGCAGCAGGACCACTGCCTGCTCCCGCACACGGGGCTCCAGCAGATGGGCTGGAAGCCAGGCAGGGACCACCAAAGCAGGGAGCCCTTCCTGCAACTGCAGAGGGTGGCTGGAGGAGTGGGGACAGAGGAGCCCACGGCTGCCCAGGTGTTGTATTCTCTCTCCTGCAGCTGGGTTGCTGGAGCTTGCTTCAGCCACCCAGCCCAATGTTTTCCATTTGGCTACCGAAATCATCACACCATAGGCTCCAGCAGAGAAGACCCACTGCCGAGATCCCTGTGCTAAGCTAGAGGGGGCAGGGAGTGGGAACAGGCAGATCCTATGGCCGAGCTATAGGCAACACGCCATTTAGTGAACCCAGCAGGTAAGGACCAGACCCACACACTTCACTCAGCCAAACAATGGAAATATCTGGGTCCACACTGGCATGTTGCAAACACGCTGTGCTCCATCAGCATTTTTGGGGGGATCTATTATTTTTAATTATCATTAGACACAGAAGCAACTCGGATAACCTTTCCTTCCTTTTGTCTTTCAGGACCAAGAAGGTGGTGTACAGAGGAGGCTATTTGTACATGGAGGAGAAAAGTCTATTTTCTGTTTACTTTGAAAAAGCCTAGTATTGACTTCCATTTATCTTCCAATAAATCCTTGTCCAATGCAGCTCAGAACATAATCTGTTCCAAGGGCAGGTGCTCCTTAATGAGAGCACTGAAATATCCTTTTTTTTTTTTTTCTCCATTCATTAAAAGGGAAAAAGAGGGAGGAAAAAAAAAGAAGAGAGTTAGAAAATGGCACGAAAGCATATTATCAGTAAATTGTTTCCACTGTGTTTGTGACTGTTCTTAATGTTTTATGAATATGCTAAAAAATTTGCTCAGGCATTTTTCCTTGGGCACTCTAGTTAATTACTTATTCAGAGAGCTTCTACTCTGTTCCTTGCAAAATGTGTTGTGCATTAATTCTGATTATGTACAAAAACCCACCTGCAAGGAAAAACTCTGAATCAGTAATGCTGATAAAATGAGCAGCTCTCCTGGGGCTTTACTGAGAAACAGGATACTGGACAGAATTAGAATCTTGTAGCTAAGGCTATTCATAATGTCATTAACATAAAGGCAATTAAATGAGTTTTTAACCTACAACCCTTTATTGTTATTAATGAACATTAGAAAAACACAGGAGATAAAATTGGTAATTATCTCTGCACCAAGCTATGCAATAATGTGTTTAAATATAAAAACAAAACAAATGATTATTGTTAGTATTTTCAGTAGCAGAAGCCCCAAGGAGCAGCTCAGTCACATTTAATCACATGGTACTACACCAAGAGGGTTAATTAAATGAGGGCTTTACCTTCAGCACGCTTGGTTATTCTGTTTAATATGGAATCAACAAACAGAAACACCAGTCTGCAAAATTTCCAGGCGGTGCCTTTACCTTCAGGTGAGCCACCTTTACAAAAACCGAGCGGAGTCTCATTCCCTCCAGGACAAGGAGTTGCAGTCCTGTAATCAAGTTTTTATTGTAGCGTGCTTTCAATACCAGTTTCCAGAAACAACTGTATAAATCCTGGCTCATAGCCTAAGCTTCCATTCTGTAAAAAAGAATTTGGGAACTCAAGAGAGACGGACATTTTACAGTCGATGGTAAATGTGGTTGC
Source organism: Phalacrocorax carbo (assembly GCF_963921805.1). Classification (NCBI taxonomy): domain Eukaryota; kingdom Metazoa; phylum Chordata; class Aves; order Suliformes; family Phalacrocoracidae; genus Phalacrocorax; species Phalacrocorax carbo. The sequence continues at coordinate 57,808,886 of NC_087518.1, forward strand.
AGCACCACAGAACAGTGAAAGAGCCTCCAGTTCCAATTTTTTGTGCAAACTGTTGTATCCTCTACTTAAGCAGTCATAAATTACAGAGTGTCTTCTAAAGGGGAAATACATTAAAGCTCAGAGAAATAGCCTATATCTAGATTTGAACTTATTAATTTCATTAAGGTTTTATGGTTTAAATCTCCAGAACAGCTTTAACGTCCATCTTTTCTAATTTTTTTAAATGTATTTACACTGGGTTTTGGGGGTTCACAAATCTATTTTCTGGGCAATATGTTGCTTAACAAATGACAGCCGATACTTTTTGTCTTCCATCTCAGTAGACAAAGCTTTCCTAAGGAAGGTATCCCTTAACATGTCCAGATACAGCCTGCAGAAGGGAGGAGCCGAAGCCGCCTAAAGACCGCGCAGGATCCAGCACTAGTTTCATGGAGCAGCACACGTTATTGCTGCGAGACCCCCGTGGTCAGACGCTGGAGGGAGCTGCCCTGTCCTGCATCCCCGTGCCCCCCGCGTGTCATTGGCAGGGGTCGGTGAAGGACCATTTCCAGAAATAGAGGGGAGGATGCCCTAAGGCAGCAGCAGGGAAACAAAAGGAGGAAAATTCAATGGGCAGTTGGCTGATGTGCTGAACATAGGGATAACCGAGGCCACCACGCCAGCAAGGGCCGAATACAGGAGTGCAAAGGAAGCCTGGTTGCAATATAGCTGTACAGCTACTTTTCCCTGGAAGATATCCTTTCTGGGACTGCTAAAGAGACGTGAGAAAGCATAAAGGATTTAGTCAAGAGGAAAAATAACCAGGGTGCTCCTCTTTCGATTTGGGAAGTCTGCCTACCGAGGCAGCAGAGGAAGCATTACGAAGAGACAAATATTTAATGGATGCACGATTAGCAGCAGTTTATAACAGCAGATACTCTCAGACAAACCAGCTGCTTCTTTTGACCAACGTCCAGCAAGGGAGAAGATAACCTGACCACTCAGACATCTGAAAGAGCTTACAAAAATCTTCTCGTTATACCCAAAACCAAGCATTTCATGAATGCAAGCACCTACATCTCACCCTTACGCAGGGAGCTCTGCCAAAGCTTGGAGCTGGATCTCACAAGAGGTAAAATCACCTATTCAGCTTAGACAGGACTGGAGTTTAAGGAAAAAGCCAGGTGCACTGAGAAGGCAGAAGTGGAGGGGGAGATATGGGAGGAAGCATCAGCAGAAATGTTGAGTACAAAAATCAGATGGGACCTATCAAGGGCTGATGGCTGGAAAGGTGCAGAGCCCAGAGCTGGAGGGGAAAAGCTGCTTTGTGGGGTGGGGCAACTGGAACGAGGCAGAGACACCTACAAGTATTTTTGCTGTTGCTGTTCAGCTGCTCCCAAGCCCTTTTTAAACACACACGGCCTTCACCACCACCACCTGCATCGCCAGCGACGTGTGGGATCACTGGCACCGACACACTGTGCTGTTAAACAGCAAGTCATGGACAACCGTGGTATTATAACCAACAGCTCCTTCAGATAACTTAACAGCTCTAAATACCCGAAAGGTTTTCCCCAACAGCTACAGATTTCTCTTCCTCCTGATGTAGAAGCTGATTCCACTTGCTTGTGTAAGCCTACTATTCACTGGTGTAATAAGAAAAGGCCCAGGCTATTCAAGTGCTGCGTAGAAGCAGAAATGATGTGCATACTAACCAGCTTCTCCAAGTCAAATAAGTATAGCTGGTTTAGTTTCTTTTGAACTGGGAGATGTTGTAGGAAGCCATTAAGCTAGGGGAGCTGTGGCGGAGGAGCTGTGGCGGAGGTGAGGTGGCCTCCAGCGCTTCGTGTGCGAGCGCGCAGCCCTGGCAGCGATGCACGGCGGTGCCGGGGGGAAGCACAGCGTCACTTCTGTCCCCGAGGCACCGCGCGGGCAGCGCTGCAAACCCGCCTCTTGCACATCCCGTCGCTTGGCAGCCCGCAAGCGTGCAAGCAAGGGCCACCACGCTGGAGCTCTCCTCTCTCTACCTAGGCAGCTGCCTTTGGGGTGCTCTCTGCTCTTAAGCTCACTGTGTTTTTCTGGGAAAAACAGAGTAGAGACACGCAGCTAAGCAGAAGCACACACTGTGTGCTGGTTTTTGGGCATCCTTTTCTAGTCTTTTAATTTTAGATCACCAGTTCATGACTTACCTCTAAACTTTACCCTCTTCCCTTCACTGAGACAAGCAGCACAATGATCTTTCCATACCCTGATCAAGCAGATGCTCATTTCATTGAGAGCTGCTTGGGACAGGGCCAGGCTGTGCCGTCCCACTCCAGCCCTGTGGCTCTGAGCACCATCGCGCTGGGAGGAGGCAGTGTTGGTCTGCACACCCAGGTGTGGCACACGGCAGGTGGGCAGGACCACCGCCCTTCACTTGTATCTAAAAAAAAAAACCCAACCAACAAAAAAACCCCAAAGAACACAAACATACAAAAACAAACAAAAGACCCCCCCCAAAGCAAAACCACCGTGGCAAACGAAATTTGGTGAGGGCAACAACAAGGTAATGCCTGGTAGAAGAAAAACTTTATTACACGTACCTCAGGGGAGTTTAAAATTGCTGGAGCCACTCATCGTTTTGGACAGCTTCATCCAAGACAGCCATGGCTGGTCGCAGCCGCCACAGCGAGGGGAGCACGCAAGAAATCAATCTATTCTAGCGTGACAAATCCTATCTTCTTTATAAGCTTAGTCATGAAAGAACTACCAAGTCTATATTTTATTTATAGTATTTTAGTGGATAAATGACACTCTTGTTCCTTTTTTTTTTGCCAGCTATCAAGTGTTTACAGTGACACAGCCTGTTGTCTGTCATTCAGAGGGCTGGCACCTGTCTGGATAATAGCATGACTCAATATTCCTGAAGTACTAGATTTCTGTAAGAGAAGAAAAATCAATAACTGTGACAAGCGTTATCCATTAGAGCCTGAGAGCAGAGAGCAAACGATTACACAGTGTCATTTGTTTAATATAACAAGTCTGTAAATGAAAACTCTTACAATTGAGCTTTGGGGGATAAAACATCATTTCAAAGCCAAGATGACCATGGCCAGAGCTACTTGACTTCCCAGGGCCAAGATGGTCAACACCAGCTGAAGCTCAGCGTTCCCGTCCAGCCACATGATGGTCCCCCTCGAGATCACTAGATGCCCTACACATAGATCAGCGTGACAGCAGCCATCGGCATCAGCTCCCCATATCACAGCAAAGGCAGAAATGTCTTTTTCCACACAGAGCTCTTTTTCATCATCAGGCTTCCCCGGGCAGAGCAAGATATGCGTAAAAAAAACACGTTATACATATTGAAACCTCTATATCAATATTTATAGTGTATGCTTATACTCTGCATAGCAGTGTTTCTAAGCATTCAGTGTATATGGACAGTGGGAGGGAGTGAAGTCTGGCTGGTTTCAGGAGCACAGCCGTCCTCCGCTCTCCTGCTCCCTTCCCACCCCTGGTCTCCTCCATTGTTCGGCTTTATGGCCTTGTGCCGCTTGGGCTGATATTTCCCTTCTAAATGGCATTTCAGCTTTGGCCTCCCTCGCTGCCCAGCACCCTCTCCCGGATTAGCTCTTGGGTGCCATATGGTACAAATGGCCTGCCGCACACTCGCGCAGTCAGTATTTAAAAACCTGCCAAACTGCTGCCTCCGTTGGCAGCTTGCCTGGTGGCTCCGTGGGCTGCGAGGGGAACGCGACGCAGCCTGGAAATAATTGAGATGGGGCTTTGCCAGGTCGCACGCAGCATCTCTGGGAGCAGCGCTCCCCTTTCCCCTCCTCTTCCCCGCGGCACGGGCAGACATTCCTGCACACGCACCCCCTTTGCGACCACGCCGCTTCCCAAACTGCCCTGCTTATACAATTAAAAAAACCCACTGGTTTATCTCAATCATTTTTCATTTCATTTGGGGTATGCAGGAGGGAGAGGAGCATGTGGGGTCCCGGGCTGCTCCCCACACGGCACTGCAGGGAGCCATCCCCAGCTCTTGGCCGCAGAGGGGCACCCAGCCGCGCAAGAGCAGCTCCTGAGCATGGCACAGGGGAAAGGCAGGGCAGCAGGACCACTGGGTGCTCGTGGATGTTTCCTCACCTCACCATAGGGTTCCTTTCCTAAAGCGTACGTGTTCCTCCTCTCGCAATGGCACGTGCACGTCCTCGGCTGGTTGCAGGAGGGTTGATCAGCTCAAGAGCATCACCCTGGAGTCTCTGTCAGAAGAAACGAGCCCTGGGGGAAGTGGGTAGAAGTTTGGCCACTAGTCTCAGGGAGAAAAATAGCATGAAAAGAATAGCTACAGCAGCAGACCTCTTCCAGTGATTCTCAGACAACACAGTCCTTTTCCCCCTCTTCTCCCACCCTCTTGCAGCCTGACCAAGCTTCTGCTTTCCCTCGTCCCATAGCCGTTCCAGCTCCACTTTCTCCTCTACCAGTCTAGACTGATAGGTTTGCTTATGGGTTTTTTTTTTTACCTCCATGAAAGTAGACTTTCTATCTTCTTGTTATTCCAGAGGCAGATACACTAAAACATCTGGGTCATCTCGTATCAAACACCACCTTTTGGCTTTGATCCCTTCTAGCTCTTTATAGGATTTGTTTCCAGGTTTGAGCTGAGAGCAGTGGCCTGTTCCTGGTCCCAAGCCCTGCTGCTAGTGCTGTGAAATTGCATCCACTTCCATTTCATGAAAGATACAAACCAGGTCCCTGGTGTGCCCAAACATCCCCCTCCAATGGACATGACCTACCATCCCTCCCCGGTGCCAGGAGCCGTGGGGTGGCTGCGATACAGATGGGCAACGTGCCGGAGGCTGGCAGCGAGGCTCATGGGAGGACCACATTGGGGCCACCAAGGCCCTGGACCCACCAGAGCCCTGAGGCTGCAGCAGCTATGGACATGCTCAGTAGCACCTAGAAAAGGTCCCACCTGGAAACCCTGGCACTAGCAAGAGGTGACATTTTCCAAACCTCGCACCTAAAATTCAACCATCCATCTCCTTGGGGCTGCCCGTGAAGTGAGGTGCCTCAGGCATCTGCAAACAGCTGACAACACAGGGTCAGGCATCGAGCTTCATTTATGGCTGAAGAGGAGGGGAAAACTTGCAACTTCTCTGACACTTGCCATTGGGCAAATAGGTCAGCAGTTTCTAATGTGATGCTGCTCCTCAAAAGACATGATTTCATATATTGGTAGCTCGCCAACTCCAGATAACCCCCGGTAGAACATCAAACTTGCAGGAGCCTTCATTATTCCTAGATTGAACTTCAAAGCTGTAACGTTACCTATATGTACTTGTGTGTTATTTAGCTTTTGTTAGACTAAGCTTTGCCCTTCAGTCGCAGTGGGGAGTGGGTAGAAGAAAGGCAATATTAGAATAAAAAAAAAAGTATAAAAGGAAAGGCAGGATGAAAACCCCTTTGACAGAGACTGGTGGCTACATCGGTAATTCCCATGCAGTTGTGAAGAAAGCAGCAGCACCGCGGTTCTGATGTATTCCGGTGAAATATTTGTATGATATGCCTACACAAAACTTCACATGAAACAGTCTCTTTATAAGCTTTTGATAGCGAGGAGCGAAGTGGCTTTGCCATTACTTCTGTTTGTGAAATGAAAGCGATACTGAGTCTTGGTGTTCCTGGATGGAGCCACTGATCATCACAGTGACAGCCAAACTAGCTTTGCTTGTTTGTTGTTTACCTTATGCTAAGGGAAGGAACTTCTTTGCTGTCATTGTATCGTGTGATGTGGTAAAACACAACCCATGCCCAATGTGTGCAGAAATTTCAAGCCAGCAGTATTTATTACCCGTGCATATACGGTACATATTGCTGCTTTGCTGTCAGTGCTGCTTGCGGTGCTTTACTGAAAATAAAAGGGCATTTGTATCTAGAGTGCCACAATATGCTTTGACGACATGGGTATTGCAAGGGCTGTAATGTGGTTTGCTAACATACCACATGCACATGGGTGAGAAGGAAGGCTCTGCCATCAATGCCTGGAAAGACTTACGGTACATGAAAGTAACCCTACAAGTGATATTTGTAGCCTCTTGCTACAAGGGTAGCGCTCATATGCCCAGACGCTGCCGCGAGCATTCCCAATGCTGGCAGCAAGGAGCGGTAGCTCCTGGGAAGCCTCCCTGCCTGCACAGGTGGCTGGGGTGCATTTGCAGTGGAATTGGGCCAGGACATGAAGCTCACTAAGAAACATCAGTTCATCAAAAGCAGTGAGGGCCTGACTTGTCAACTGCTCCAGGATCTTGGTGTTTTACACACCGGAAAACATTTTAACTGGATAAAAAGAGCCAGGTATAGGGATCCTAGGTGAACAGCACTGTCTGAAACAATCCGAGCTGATTAAAATACTTCAGAAGCAATCAGCTCTACCATTAACCCTAGCAGGTCCCTAGGGTCCATTATATACAGTGCAACACAAAACCCTCCATTTTTCCCAAATAATCCAAGAAATCAACAGCATGGACCTGCCAGACCAGGCCCACTCATGGGGCTCTGGAGAACAGCAGAGAAGCCAAAGCCTTGCCCTCTCATTAGAAGTGCATAACTAAGCCAGTCACCCAAAATTTCTAAGAAACAAGACCTATGTTGCTTGTAGGTGCCTTACATGGGGAGGAGGTGGTCAGTCCTCTCCCCATCTCCCAGGCTCCAGCCTTCCCTGGGAACCCACTCTCCCTCCCCCACAACCATTTGGATAATGTCATATAACAATGTCGATTCCCACCTCCCACATGTGTGCAATGCCAGCTTTCGTGTATCACCAGCTACAAGATCTCTGCACAGATTCACAAAAAGCTCAAAATCAAATCTCAAAGACAGAGAAAAATCAATTTACACAGAGAGAAAGTTCCTGTGCAGACAGATGGGCGCCTTCTCCTTTGGAAAGGGTAGGTTTCCTCACCCATAAATTCTACTTAAACGTAAGAAAAAACAACTTTTTACTTTAAGAGCAGTCTAACTCTGGAACAAAAAGGTTGAGTAGACTTCATCGTTGGAGATATGCAAAACCCAACAGCACATGGGTCTGAGCATCCTGCTCTCCTTGGCCCTGCTTTTTAGTGGTGAGTGGTTGGACTAGATGCTCTCCAGGCATCCCTGCCAGCCCTGGCTATACTGTGACTCTGCCTTGTATGATTTTACGGTGGGTTTCAATAGGAGACAAGACAGAGACCAGAGCATTTAGGATTACAGAACCACAGACTTGCCTGGGGCACATATGCTTGTGCTCCAACAGTAATACTGAAGGAACAGAGGTGAACAAATGACTTGGGCTGATACAACCGGCCATGAAGAAATCCAGTGCTTGCTTATAAAAGGGGCCTCGTCACAAGCACTCAGTGACAGCCATGCATTTGCTTGAAATCTCTGGACCAATTATATAAAACTGCATTTGTGTGCAACATTATTAAACCAAATGTTTTATTAAAAATGCCACAAAAGCTTCCAGATCAGGCATAAGGAGAAACCAAAAAGCTATAAGAACTGCACAGGTTCACTGCAATTTCCTGGGCTTTAACATGACGACTTCTCTACCAAATAGCAACCCTTCTCACAGAGCTCAAAACTCATGAAATTCCCCAAACTCAGTTGTTTCAAAACTGATGCCATGTTCACAGACCGAAGTTGCGAAGAAACAAAAAACCACCTGGTATTTCTTCTTTCTTTAGCCTCTTGAACCTGAGGAAGCTGTGAGCACTAATGCACTCAGGAAGGTCTCAGGCAAGGCTAGGGAAAGCATTTGTGCGTTAATATTACGCAGCGCTACTCTCATCGCAACCTACGTGCTGAAGCCGCCTCTCCTACGCGTGGCTGGCCATGCCTGCTGCGGGGGCAGCACCGGCACCAGGGAATGGCTTCCTGCTCCGCTCCCTGAAATCCCAGTACTCCGCAAGTCCCAGGGGTGCTGAGAAGGGAGACGCAGCAGCAGCTGGGCTGCGCTGGCAGCTGCCCAGGGAACAGCCGCAGGCTGACTCTCTGGGGTTCACCAGAAAGTTTGGGGCCTTTCCCCCCCCCCCCCCCCCCCCAAATATTAACATAAGTGACAGAAACTTCTCCAAAGCCGGCACTGCCTGCCTTTCGCTCCCACAGCTGCAGTCCCACAGACCCTGCCCGTGAAAGGCAGGTAAGCCGACAGCTACCTTTAAGCCCCCACTCAGTGCCCTGACTTCATTACTTCAAAAGCTGTAAAACATCCTCTTGCAGATCCCTTTGCTGGCTGGCTGGGAGGGAAGGGAAGTTGGAGCAGAGCCGTCTCCTTCCACAGAGCAGTTGTCAGAGCTTCAGCCACTTGAAAAGTGAGAAGAAAAGGGATTCACATTTAAAAATACAGAGCCTCCTCAGCACTACTACTTTCTTGTTTCCCAGAGACATTAAGGAACTGGGGCTTACTGGGATCAAGCAGCACACGATGCTCTGTGCTCTCTAAAGCCAAGCAAGAGCTGCTTTCTTGTGTTACAGCTGACGCAGGAGTTGTCACTAGCTTTGCACTTTCTTGACTTGTGCTACCTTGAGAAGAAAAGCACTATTTTCCTTCGTCTGCATGCCCTTCTCAGTTAATTGGTGACAAGCGCAATCGTCTCCCCCGGGAGCCCCTCCGAGGTACGGGGCGCGGCGCTGCTCCCGCGCTGATGCTGTTATCCTGGGAGTCAGCCCCATTGGGAAGTATAAACCTGCACCAAGAAAACTTGCTACTGGTAAAGCGGGTTTTTCCTGCCGGGTTTTATTCTGGCTACAGGATGCTACAGAAAGACAGGCCTTTGTATTGCAACTATCTTTTAGGGCGCTTCCTTCTTACCAAATATATTTCACAGAGCTGCTCCTTGCAGTCAGAAACTGTGCATGTTACAGACAAACCAGTATTACAATGAGAATGTCTGATTGGACTTCGATGAGTTTGGAACTAGAAAACACCGCTGTAATAGTCGAGAAAGGACATACTGTTAACTGAAGTAAAGATGTCGCTATGAATTTCTGACTTAATTGACAGAGCATTTTATAGTGTGAACTTCAAAAATCTCATTAGGAATGAATCAGGCTGAGGCTATGTGCCTGTAACATTTTTAATACCGACATACAGTCGGGCTTACTTGGAGTTGATATAATTTCTTGATCAAGCAGCTGAGAGATTCTAATGTAATTTAATGCAATCAATTATAATGCTTCATGCCAATATGTAAAACTGAATTGGATTAAAAGAAATACCATCTCCAAATTGTGGCCTGACAGACAAATCCCAGCATTTTCAGCAGCTCTTAGTTCACATCCATCCCTGACGTGACTAAGCTAAAGGAATAAAGGCATTTTCCTACAAGCGTCGGAGGCGCGAGGCGCCCGGGAGGCCGGCCAGGCAGCACGGGGTGATCCCACCGTGATTAAAGGGCTCCATCGGTAACTCCTTCTCCCCTACAAGGACACTACATTTTGGCACTTGACTACGTTACCCGTGTCTTAATCACTCTCATTATGGAAGTACGACTTAATTCTCAACAGCTTCAGCGATAATATTACAAAATTAAGCATAATGAAAAGATCCTCTAGACATTTAATGCCCGCCTGTTCCTGCTCAGCACGTGGCCATACACCGCTGACGTGACAGTCCCCATAAACCCCCCGGCTGAGGCACACAGCAGGTACGGCTGCTGCCAGCCGCACCCCTACCTCACACCTCCGCTCGCTGCCCTGGCAGAGGCACAGCCGCGCTAGCCTACGGGCGAGCGTGCTTTACAGCCAGGCCAGCCTGCTCTCCTCAAGAGAGGGTGGTATCCTCTGCCAGAAGTTTGGAAAGCTGGAGTTGGGAGGGATTGCATTAACAAAAGCAAATTAACCAGGAATACCTAGCATAGCTATTCCCATTCGAAAAATGGCTACTACTTAAAAGTAGCCTAAAGGGCGACTACAGGAAGGACAGGGGCAACCTCTTTAACAAGGCCTGTTGTGACAGGACAAGGGGTGATGGTTTTAAACTAAAGGAGGGGAGATTTAAACCAGATATAAGGAAAAAAATTATTTTGAGGTGGCCCAGGCTGCCCAGAGAGGTGGTCGATGTCCCGTCCCTGGAAAAATTCAAGGCCAGGTCGGACGGGGCTCTGAGCAACCTGCTCTAGCTGAAGATGTCCCTGCTCACTGCAGGGGGGTGGGACTGGATGGGCTTCAAAGGCCCCTTCCAACCCAAACTGTTCTATGATACTAGAAGTTGGAATAATATGACTGATGAGGGCCCAGTGATTTTTTTTGGTGAGGGGTTTAGGGGACAAAAATCCCATCGTATGTGGTTGGTTATCTCTTTCAGCAAAAGAGCTGTCTAAACAGTTTACTGAATTATTTCAAACATAAACCCAAACTGTCCACCAGCATCTCGGGGTCCCATGCTTAGCTCATTTATTACACTTGGATAGCTGACCTTTTGTTGCTGGGGGACCAGTGGGCTGGCACAGTCTCGCCACCGCAGTGCCCCAGGAAAGCCAAGCTGGGGGAGGCACACACCCCCGCCGGCAGCGGCACCCCGGCCGCCCCTGCTTTCCCCCTGCTGGGCTGGGGCGCTTTGTGGGAGACAACATCCCTGGCTGGACCTCACAGAGACCCACTGAAAGCCAAGGGCACAAAAATCTCCATTCACATCACTGCGTTATTCATTCACTGCTTCCTTATGAGTTAAAGGGATGCCTGGGAGCTGGAGCAATCCTGTGATATCTGCTTAGTCCACCAGTACACAAATTAAAATATCTGACAGATTGCTAATGAGCTGATGTTGGAATGACTGGATAGTCTGTTATCATTTGGCCATTCACAGTTTCTTCAGCAGCCCATCTGTGCGCCAGGCACAGCTACCGGGGAGCAGCCTGGGATGGTTCCTCCATTTACACCTTTTGCCATTATCGGCCTTTGGGAAAGGCCTTTAGCAATTAAAGTTTTTATCAAACATATTGTCATCTTTCCCACCCTGTTACTAACCCCCCTGTGATGCTACAGAAGGTCTGCTTAACAGCAGGCTGGGTATGTAGCTATTTTGTACACATTTCTCTACCTGAGCCCCATGTTTGTGCTCCAGCCTGGCAGCTTAGATCACGTACTACATCGGATGCATAACACTGCGCGGGAAGCTCATGGCTTTCTTCCCAATCAAAACCCACCGAATTAAATCCTCGCACATATGGGCCAGTTTCTGATAGACTTGCTTGTGTTAGCCAGGGTTTACATATAATTACACATTTGTTTTGAGGTTTTTTTTAAAAAAAAAAAAAAAAGAGAGAGAGAAAACCACCCTGGAAATCCCACACAATTATCTATTTGGGCTATTGGAAAGGCAGCACCCTGCCTGCAGGCAGCACAGCGCTGGTCCCAAAGGACCAGGGTTGCTGGGGGAGATAGATGCAAACTAAGAACAAGCACTGGGTTCTCCTGCTTACTCTGCTGAAGCACTGAGACCTTGCAGAGAGCTGCTGCTGGTGTTGGGCCAAGCCAGCCGGCACACCAGGGCATCTGCAGGGCAGAGCTGCTGCACAGGCACCTGTGCCATTCCAACAGACATCAGCTGGGAAGTAAAACCCTCTGTAAAAAATGATAACTGGGAAAACACAGAGCAAAGATATGACAATTTGAAGAAAAAAATAACACCCCTAAAATCTGTTTCTTCAGAAAAGTCAGACAGCAGCTGGGCGTAGCTGAAGCAAACCGTTTCTGAGCCCTGGGAGCATCCCCTCAGCAGAGGCAATCCCACAGCCAGAGTCCTGCCTTCAGTAACTGCATGGAGTCCCTTGCTGCTACACGCACTATCCAAATTGCTTCGGTGAACAAAGGCTTGTGGGATCAGGCCCACACACTCAGCAAAGGCTTCTGCCTAGTGCTTCCTAATGCCAGCGCAAACAGGAGAAATGAAAGATTTCTGCGGGAGTCCTGGTTTCACACCGTACAATGGAGAATTAATTTTTATTTCATTTGCAGCACCCTTTATAGGCAGAAAGTGAAGACACAAATTACAATAGCATCTGGTGTCAAAAACTGCTCCCTAGGGAAAAGGGATGAGGAATGCTCATTTCTCCAGGAGAAGACCAGAGGGGGACTTGCCAGGTTGGGCCCAGTGCCTTCAGCCAGTTACATCTTAAAAATTCCCAGTACCTATGAAGATGTCCATCGATGGCGGTTTCCTGTGGGGTCTGCATCACTGCAGAGCTCAGGGTTGCAATTCTGTCCACCTAAACTAAGGTGAAAACAGGAAAGTAAATAGATTAAGAGAAGAGAGAGAGAGTGTGTGTGTGTTACATGGCGGCTCTGTATGGGGCAACTTGTTCAGCTGCTTTGACAAATGACTTGCCTCACCTGCAACCGCTCATACTGGAAATGTGAAACACAACTGAACATCAGTACAAGGAAAGAGAGCCAAAATGGGGCACACAAAGCAGAAAAACAAGAGGTCAAGCCCTGATGAACAAATTCCCTTTTTTCCTTCAGCTTGGAAAACTCGGGCGTAGCAGTAGAAGGTGCTTCCAGGCAACTCGAACTTGCATAAGAGGCAGAGAAGCGCAGGCATCTCTGACCTTGTTCGGCAGTATTACAAGAGGTCATACTTTCAGATGAATGATCTGATCTCAAAATATCCTCCAGTGTAATGAGTACAAACAAGCTTTCCTTCTGTGTCTGTCTCAGCCATGTATTTCTTTGCTTTCTCTGGTTTTTAATGCAAGGAACAGATCTGTGAGGACTGCAGAAAGCAGAAGGATGATGAACAGTGTACCACCTCTGCACCCATGGGTCACCAGAGTCGCTGGACCAAACCCACACAGACCAAAGCACTCTGCTCAGCCAGGGAGCGCAGCAAACACCGCTGCCCACTATTCTATGCTGCTCCACCTGGCCGCCTGGCCTGGTGAGGGACAGCCGTAGCCCTGATCAGAGAGAAGTGGCTGTATATTTGCTGGCTTCAGCCAAAGCTAATTGAGGGAGATGATAGGGTAAATTTGCTCTGACATTGTCACAAAGGGCTCCTTCCAGGGCCAAAGCAGGATGCAGGTCGCTCTAGCATCTCCTCTAGCTTGCCTGGTAGCTCAAGGACCACACGGTGTGCCCACAGCGGTGCCGGAGCTGCCAGCACAGTGCTGCTGCACGTAGCACGGCAGGCAGCCGGCGGCCCTGCTGGTGAGCAGCACCGTCCTGCCAGCATCCGGGCTCCGCCAGGCAGCGGCGGTGCTGCCGGTGAGGCAAAGCAGCCAGTCGCACCAGGCTGGCCGAGCAACGCAGAGGGGCAGCGCCAGGCATGGCATCAGTGAGAGGCTGGGACCCCCAGGAGAGGTGGGCAATCTTCGTCCACCCGACGCCTGTGCCTCCGCTGGGGTATGGTATGCCACCCTGGGCACGGAGCATCTGCTCCACACCTTGACATCCCCAAACCAAGACATCTCTCCAGCCTTCGAGGGCTGTTACCCTCAGGGGAGCCAAGGGAAGCGGCTCGGCGAGCAGCTGGGGCAGGTGGACCAGCGAGACAGTGGCGATCCACAGTACCTCCTGGAAGCACACTGTGTCCTCAGCACTCAACAGGGAAACCTCAACAAGCACAAAGCGCTCACCCCTAATAAGAACACACTAACAGTCACCGTCCCTGTGATAAACAGATTAAAGGGTTTTTTTTCCTGACTTCCCCCCACCCATAATTATTTAACCAGTTCTCAAAGCACAAGTTATCAAGACTCCATTTGAGTGCTGTGGTTTTCATCTGATGAATCTTGGGTTAAACTATCCTTTCTCAAATAAATACTCCTTTTTCAGTTGGCACTGCAGCTTTTGTTGTTCACAGTAATCAAGCTCCCACTTGGCTGACCTCTCACCTAACACGACATCTTCATCTTTCATTTGAACAAAATTTATCATCCATAAGCAAAGACAGAAAATGTGTGAATGTCTAAAGCTTATGTAAATTAAGAGGCTATGCACACTGGTCCTAAAATAGTAGATAATAACAAGCATTTCTTCAGCATACTATAATTATGGGCCTGCTGTCATCTCTTCTATTTTCTATAAGGTCACAGTTGTATTATACAAAATTTACAGTATATTATCAGTTAAAAACACAATAATTAGCAAGCATGCATTTTCCATCTTCAGCACCAATGATGAATGTTCACAGTCAAGGCAAAAAAGAAAAAAAGGCACATTGTTTGCTTTATGTGGACAATACACACTTAAATTTAATCATCAACTTCTGCTATCCAGCGGGCAATATTCTTTCGCTATTATAACACTATTTGCCAAGATCAGAGTACACCCTTGGGGTGAATTCATCCTTAATGAAGAGACAAGGAGCCAAATCCCTCACTGTCACATCACCGACATACACATATTTCTTTAAACTTCATAGTTCTGTATGACTTATTCTAGGATAATATCTGGGTAAAAATCTCAGGCATTATTTTCAGCATTATAATAAACATTTACACTTAACACGCCAAATTTTTAACTCTCAAAATTAAGTGTATTGAAAGAGTCTCTCCCATACTGTGTGTCACTTTTTGGCTTTCTTGCATGCTGGAAGTTGAAGAAAAGATGAGGCAGACTGCACCCAGAACAAATCCCGCAGCTTCTAGCAAAGGCCACCTAAGAGGTTGCTCAGCCACCACATTGTCCCATCCTCAGTCTGGGCACTTTACATTTCCTAGGTTATAATGGCCCTGTGGCAGGCACAGCTGTTCCACCCTCACCAGTCAGCATATCACCTGTGGTCATTCAGAAACAGGTCTTCTAAAAGAATCTTAAGATATCAGGACAGGTGGCCTTTACTCTTTGTTGTCCAGATCAAGGATTAAAACAAAAAAAACCCAAACAAACAAACAAACAAAAAAAACCACCAACCCACACTTGGAAAACATTTATAATTTTCTCAGTGAAACAAAAAGGACAAAGCTTTCTATTGGAAACACAAGCAAAAAAAAGCATTTCCAAATTGTACATCTTTTGACTGCATTTAAATAAAACTAAACATGAAAGATCAAAGTGTTTCATTTCAACCTCTCCAGCAAACAAATAAGGCCTAGGAAGTTCACAATCATGAGCTGACCAAAAACACTACCCAGTGTGATTAAGAATTTTGCCAGGGATGGAGGAATTTGCTAATTCCGCTCACATCCTTTGCCCTGAACCCCTCCGCAGCCACTGTGGCAGGGATTACTGGTGCTGCGGGGAGCCGGCCGCTGCCAGGAGAGCCAGAGGAGACTGGGGTCCGGCAGGCACCAACACCACCTTTCATGTCATGCCAGCAAACCCAAGGCCCAGCTTGTAACAACTCTGCCTCTGATTTCTAGGCCTGTCCTAAATTGCCTTTCTCCTGCCATATGTCGTTCTCCCCAGGTCGTGCTCTGCTGGGCTGAGCACTGCTCCAGCAAGCAGCCAAGCAGACAGCAGAACCCAGCACAGGAGCTGGTTACCAGCTGACAGCACATTCACATCCCGCATAAGACAAACCACATCTCAGGCTACATTAGGAGGAGTGCAGTCCGTGAGACCTAAACCAGCCACTGGCAGAAGGCGGCAAACGGAAAAGTTTTTGCAACCGAGTGTTTGTAAGTCTTGCCAGTGAGACTGGAGTTGAAGACAGCACCCAATAGCCCACAGAGGTGGGACGTGATACGCACCGTAGGAGCAGGCAGGTAGCATCACATCATCAGTATTTATAAAGGCTTTGGGCTGGCACCAAGGTTCAGAGCAATACTCAAGGACAAAGTAGGTTATGGATAGGAAGCTCAGCAAAAATTGGCTTAATCATCAAAAACAGGGGTAGCCTTCACACAAGGAGTATCTTATTAGAGGAAAAAAACCAGGCTGGACAGGAAAACGCATGCTTTTAAAATTTCTTTCGGAACATCCCCAATTGTATGTCCTGTGCGAGAAACTACTTAAAGGGCAAGTCTGTGAAGGTCTTGGTGCTTCAGATGGCACAGCCTGCACACAGAGCCCAGGCTGAGTGACCAGAGCATCTCCCTGTGCCTCTCCTGCATCCAGCCCCACCACAAGCACTCACCTGGGAAGCGCCAGGATCCATGAGCAGAGGTGCAGTGCTTTCTGTGACTCCTGGGGCCCCACCAACACAATGAAGAGCGTGCCTTGGTGCAGCCACAGACAGATGGAGCTGGATGCTTGTATGAGGTGTATCACCCTATTCATTTTTTCCACTGAATTGACAGTGCTGTCCCTAAGAGCTCAGCTTCTCCTCCTGCCTGCACTGGCACTCTGGACTCCCTCAGCCAACATGGGGGTGCATGGATTTGTACAGCCAGCACCCCCAGCAGTCACCAGCATGAGCAGTAGGTTCCAGCACCTCTACTGCAAACCCCATTACTCTTGCAGTTATCATAGAATTGTTAAGGTTGGAAAAGACCCTCAAGATCATCAAGTCCAACCGCTAACCCATCGCTGCCAAGTCCACCACTAAACCATATCCTCAAGCACCACATCTACCCTTCTTTTAAATACCTCCAGGGATGGAGACCCAACCACTTCCCTGGGCAGCCTGGTCCAATGTTTGACAACCCTTTTGGTGAAGTTTTTTCTAACGTCCAACCTAAACTTCCCCTGGCACAGCTTGAGGCCATTTCCTCTCGTCCTATCGCTTGTTACTTGGGAGAAGAGACCAACCCCCACCTCACTACAACCACCTTTCAGGTAGTTGCAGAGAGCGAGAAGGTCTCCCCTCAGCCTCCTCTTCTCCAGGCTAAACCCCCCCAGCTCCCTCAGCCACTCCTCATACGACTTGTTATCCAGACCCTTCCCCAGTTTCATTGCCCTTCTTTGGACACACTCCAGCACCTCAATGTCCTTATAGCGAGGGGCCCAAAACTGACCACAGTACTCAAGCTGCGGCCTCACCAGTGCTGAGCACAGGGGCACCATCCCTGCCCTGCTCCTGCTGGCCACACTATTCCTGATACAAGCCCGGATGCTGTTGGCCTTCTTGGCCACCCGGGCACTGCTGGCTCATGTTCAGCCCGCTGTCAGAGAGCACCCCCAGGTCCTTTTCCTCCAGGCAGCTCTCCAGCCACTTCTCCCCAAGCCTGTAGCGTTGCCTGGGGTTGGTGTGACCCAAGTGCAGGACCCGGCACTTGGCCTTGTTGAATCTCATACTGTTGGCTCCAGCCCAACAATCCAGCCTGTCCAGGTCCCTCTGTAGGGCCTTCCTGCCCTCCAGCAGATCAACACTCCCACCCAGTTTGGTGTCATCTGCAAACTTACTGAGGGTGCACTCGATCCCCTCATCCAGATCATCAGTGAAGATATTGAACAGGACCGGCCCCAACACTGAGCCCTGGGGAACACCACTCGTGACCGGTCGCCAACTGGATGTGACTCCATTCACCACCACTCTCTGGGCTCGGCCATCCAGCCAGTTTTTAACCCAGTGCAGAGTGCACTTGTCCAAGCCATGAGTGGCCAGCTTCTCCGGGAGAATGCTGTGGGAGACAGTATCAGAGGCCTTACTAAAGTCCAAGCAGACAATGTCCACAGCCTTCCCCTCATCCCCTAAGCAGGTCACCTTATCATAGAAGGAGACTAGGTTAGTGAGGCAGGACCTCCCTTTCATAAACCCATGCTGGCTGAGCCCAATCCCCTGGTTGTCCTGCACGTGCCATATAACGGCTTTCAAGATGATCTGCTCCATGACCTTTCCCAGCACCAAGGTCAGGCTGACAGGCCTGTAGTTCCCCGGGTCCTCCTTCTAACCCTTCTTGTAGAGGGGCATCACATTCACTAGTTTCCAGTCACCTGGGACCTCCCCGGTTGACCAGGACTGCTGGTAAATGATGGACAGTGGCTTGGCGAGCTCCTCTGCCGTCTCCCTCAGTATCCTCAGGTGTATCCCATCCAGCCCCATGGACTTGTGAACATCCAGGTGAGGGAACAGGTCAGTGACTGCCACCTCTTCAACAACTGGGACTTCATTCTGCATGCTATCTCCATGTCCCAGCACAGGGGCCTGACGACCCCAAGGGTGACCAGTCTGACTATCAATGCTTTCTTTACCTCAGTCTTTAAGTACCTCAGCCTTCTCCTCATCTTTCATGGCAAGGTTACCTTCCTCATCCAACAACGGAGGGAGATCCTCCCTGGCACTCCTTTTCTCACTGATATATTTATAAAAACATTTTTTGTTATCTTTAATAGCGGTGGCCGGTTCAAGTTCCAACTGGGCCTTCGC
Source organism: Phalacrocorax carbo (assembly GCF_963921805.1). Taxonomy (NCBI): domain Eukaryota; kingdom Metazoa; phylum Chordata; class Aves; order Suliformes; family Phalacrocoracidae; genus Phalacrocorax; species Phalacrocorax carbo. Next base: position 57,827,088 of record NC_087518.1, read on the forward strand.
CTTCCTAATCTTTTCCCTGCATAACTTCACAACATCCTTGTAGTCCTCCTGAGGCACCTGCCCCTTCTTCCAAAGGCAGTAAGCTTTCCTTTTTTTCTTGAGTTCCAGCCAAAGCTCACTATTCAGCCGAGCCAGTCTTCTCCCCGGTACACATTCATCCCAAACACGAGCTTTCCCCGCTCCTCCCACATGCCAGGTAGTGCGCAGTCAGAGTTACACATCACGGGATTCTAAGGTGCAGGTGATCCTCCGGGCTCAGCCCTCATGTTTTCATGGGTTGGGGTGACTCCCGCTCAGAGGGGGAGGCTCTGCCAGATGTGGTTCCGACCACGCTCCCCGAAAGAGTTTGCTGGCTGCTTGCTGACAAAGGCTCTTGTGAAATAGCTGCATCAATCTAAAAGCCGGTGATAGTTAATACACAGGGGTGAAATGAATCACCTGAAAGAACAATACAAAATCGAATTAACAAAAAACCCCAAAACAACCTACTAAGTCTCATTAGTGGTTTTATAGCCAGAACCCAGTGCCATCCCTCTGACAATGAAGTGCATTTGTGCCACTCTGCTGCGTGAAAGCCAGGTGCCATTCTTAATGCTTGAGTGACGTTTTAAAACTTAATATGAACTCATTTGAAAGGAATAATAGGAGTAGCAATGACTGTCACTGCTGTACATCATTACCATCAGTTTCTTAAAGCAAGGGTTAAAAAAGCTATGTAATTTAACTCCTTATGCATTGGTAGTGGTCTCCAAGCAAAAGCATAAGCCACTATCTGGACCAAGGACAAACGTGAAATCATGGAGAACTGCGACCGACCATAAGGGAGAGGGATGCTCCCAAGCCTTTCACTGCTGCCCTGCAGCATGTGGAAAGAGGCCTGGCCATGCAAGATGCCTTTCAGCTGAGAGGGACTGGGAGGAGAGGGGTGGGGATCCTACCTATGTGGGTGCCAAGGCTTTAACCAACCGCATAGCACAAGGGAAAAAGCCTTAGATACCAAACACTGACTAGACGGGGATCAGAAGAACATCTGCAGCAACGTCATACTTGCGCACCCCCCTCAGCTGCTGCAGGACGCCGATACACAGCGTGCCCCATAACAGCAACGCTAAGTGCTGTCTGTCCTTCCCCCGCACCTGCCTCGCTCGGCCTGGAGCTGCCAAAAAGGAAAGTGCCTGAGCAACCATACACCCACATCCCTTCAGCAAGCGCAGGGCCGGCTCCCGCCCGAGGGCAGCCCCGTGGCTGTGCCTCACACACACCACCTACTCCCCACCTCACGGGGGGGGATGCCCAGCCCAGCCAGAGGGTGCCCCAGGGCACACAGGGACCCCCTGTCCACACTTTGGCCCCCCACAACACAGGCATGGGCAGGGACCCACACACACAGGGGTGGCGGGAAGCCAGGGAGCTTGTCCACCTCTGCTCCAGGGCGAGTCCTCCACAGCTCCACGGCTTCACCAGATAACCACACGCAAGTCTGGGAAATCGGGCTTTTCGCTTTGGAGCGAAGCCTCAAGTCCAGGGCAGCGTGGAAATATTCAATAACATTCACAAATACTTTATCTTCTGGCACTACCACACAGAAACTCTGGGCTGCCGAGGTTAACATGAAAAGCAAACCCTGTGCACCTGGGCAGAGGACTCTGTTCTGTACAGGAGGTGGGAGCGGGTTTTAAAGCTAAACTGTGAGGAGGCAACGCTGGGCACTAAGCACCACTTCATGACATGACCTTACGAACCTCCCAGCAGCAACACCACCATCTCCTCCAGCCCAGGTTATCCTTTCTTTTTAACGGGATCGTGCAACCTGGCCTCAGCCCAGGCGAGTACCAGACCCAAAGGGTTTCCCTGGAATCAGGACAGGGTGCCTGGTGAGCAACGTTTCAGAAACAAGCCCCGTGCATGCACACGGCTGGAGGAGAGTCAAATGAGCATGCCGTACCTGTGTCAGCTGCTGGCTGGTGATCCCTCCCTGACACCCTTCCCCAGAGGACTGCATAGATAAACACCCTCTATTTGAACAAGACCAATGACAGCAAAATTGCTTGCTTGTCTCTAAAAAGACTCTAATAATGTGCATCAAGGGAGAGACCCATGGTCTGACAGACTTCTTTTTCCCCTAGAGTGAAACATAAAAATACATTTCAGTAGCAACGAGGACATGGTTTGAAGTGCATCCCTAGTTAATTATATCCAAAAGAGTAATAATAAAATAAACTATTAAATTTTAGAACTCCCTCTTTAAAGTATTAAGCATTTTGTTACTGCGGTGCAGTTAAACCACACGCTGAACAATGCTTTGAATTGCTTTATAGGAAGGTAACGTAAGGGTTGTCATGAAATAAGATGTTCTAGATAAATCTCATTCCATACAGGCCTCTAATGTTGAACAAACACCACAACCCATTGCTTAGCTTTAACACAGCATTTGTTTTAAAAATCTAACATTTGCAGCCAACATTCACATGTGAATACAAAGCACCGTCGGTCGGCGGCTGCTCAGGAAGGTCTCGGAGCTCACTGCAGCGTGTTTACAAAATTGGAAATTAAGATGTCAAGGTGGCCTGCTGGCACCTCGCATACCGCGGGAGAGTGGGGAACCGACCACTGCTTTTAAGAACAGCGGTTCAATTCCTGGCACAAACACTGAGGCTAGTTTAAAAACTCCAGTGGCTGACAAGATGCTGGATTACGGGCTGCGCCATAGCCCAGAGCCATGGGGGGAATCTGCTTTGATGCAGCTCTGGTAAACAGCAATCAAAGGCCAAGAGGGAAGGATGTAATGAAAAATGGAGGAGAATAGAGGTGAACAAAGGTTATTGCTGCCATGGTTTAACCCCAGCCAGCAACTAAGCACCACACTCCCCCCCAGTGGGATGGGGGAGAGAATCGGAAGGGTAGAAGTGAGAAAACTGGTGGGTTGAGACAAAGACAGTTTAATAGGTAAAGAAAAAGCCACGTGCGCAAGCAAAGCAAAACAAGGAATTAATTCCCTCCTCCCCATGGGCAGGCAGGTGTTCAGCCACCCCCAGAAAAACAGGGCTCCATCATGCATAATGGTGACTTGGGAAGACAAATGCCATCACCCAACGTCCCCCCGTTCCTTCTTCTCCCCCCAGCTCTATACGCTGAGCATTGACGTCATGTGGTCTGGGATATCCCTTGGGGCAGCTGTCCTGGCCACGTCCCCTCCCAACCCCTTGTGCACCCCCAGCCCACTCGCTGGTGGGGTGGGGTGAGAGACAGAAGAGGCCTTGATTCTGTGTAAGCCCTGCTCAGCAGGAACTAGAACATCCCTGGGTTATCAACGCTGTTTCCAGCACAAACCAACCATAGCCCCATACAGCTACTATGGAAAAAATTAACTCTATCCCAGTCAAAAATCAGCACAACTACTAATGAATTTTCTACCCTTTTTGTTTGGGTAATGTTAATTTGAAACCTTAAACAAATATTTAAAAGACATTTGACTACAGGAATATTATGAAGTCCCCTTTCCCATCTAGCACTCCACTGCACTATAGATGCAGGACACTGAGGGTGATAACTCAGCCCAGCGCTGAGGGCCAGAGACTCCCCAGGGAACCATCACAGGAGGCAAGGGGTCCCAGTGCCATGGTCCCCGTATGGGTGTGGGTGCCTGTGAGACCCCTGCAAGTGCCAGGGCTGGCAGGCTCCATGGGGCCCCGTGGCACAGCCCCACACTGCTGGGCTGACTGTGTGGGCTGGGGGGAGAAGTCGACCCTTCTGCTGCGGGACCTGGGGGCTCAGCCCCGATCCCAGCCACCACCTCCTCAACACTCACTCCTTTCCATAGGCTCAACGTTTCTCATCTCATTTCCCTTGCCATGTGTTTTTGCTCTATCACATATTCCTGTAATTACAAAACCAAACAGAAATGGAGCAAACTGCAGCAAACACAAAGCAGACAGCAGAGATGTCTGAATTCAAAGAACAGCTTGATTTTTCTCTTATATTCTGTTGATTTCTACACCCTCACCTCCCCACCCCTCACACAGCACTGTTCCCCTGACACTACCAACCTGCCCAAGACCCCAGCGTGCCCAGTGCAGACCCTGGGTGGTCTCACCTGGTGGGACTCACAGGCCAGGCACCGAGGTCACCCAGGCACCTTTAACAACCAGTGGGGAAAACAGGCACTTGTGGAACAGACTCATGGCCTCGGTGAGAAACCCCAGATGGGTCAGAGTAACCACACTAGCACCCATTTCTCTCCAGTAAAGGGAAATGCCTGGATGCAGCTATACGCAGTCAGGTGAGATGAATCCCATCCTTTACCTAAGGACTTGTCTAGTCAAGTTCAGGGACATCCAGTGGCTCTGTAATGATATCTGAGACCAGCCGGTGTTGATTCGGCCCATCCCTGTAGGAGACAAGGGGTGTCAGACTGGAGGATAGTGAATCTCGGCAGCTCTGTCATCCAGGGACCACAACAGGAACTTTTGCAACTTCACCTTTTGACACAGAGACGCTAAGAGGAGGATGCGCAAAGGAAGAGGAAAGATGGATTTCATTCCTCAAACAAGCTGCCTCTCCTGGGACATTTGCCAGTTTCCCTTAAGCAAACTGCTGTCATCTGAACTGTTATTAAAAAAGTTCATTCAACCTCTGGATTTACTGCCAACACCTGAGTTACGCTAGTGAGCACATATGACCTAAAAACCTGGTGACTCTGCCACGGCCAGAGCTTCCAGGCGCTCAAAAGACTCCTCTCACCCTCCCACTAGAGAGACACCCAGCACTGCACATGCATGGTGCTCAGCCCAAGCAGGGCTTCGGCAGCTGTGTGGTCCCTCTGGACATCTCCCACCTTCCCTGCAGACGGTGTGGTGAGCTGGACCTCCTCAAAGCACTTGAGGCTGAAACAACGGACAGGGTTATGTTCAAAAGGACAAGTGCATCAGATGACAGCACTAGCAACTAGACTTGAAACCTGATGTGCTGGAGCATGAAGCTCTCTTGAATTTCCTACGATATAGAAAAACATAAATGTGAATAAAGGCTGCATTGACTGGTAACCTCAATAGCACAAGAGGGGTTGAATTACCGTGAGCGAATCAGGCTTGGACTCTCACTCGCACAACTGCTCTGCAGCCCTGACCAACGGTTTGGGGTAGCCCTCATTCTGGGTCTGGCCTGCCTGCATGCTAACAAGGTGCAGCCGAGACAAGAGACCACAGCAGTTTCCCTCCCTGGCTTACAGGGGACACGCACCCAAATTCTTCTTCCTTCCCCAGAGGCTGTGCCACAATGGTTCCCTTGTATCGACAGCTCTCTGCAACTGTTAACCAGCATTTGTCCATCCTTGGAAACACAAGTTACTTTGAACAGCAGGGCTCAAGCCCCACCTGCTCCTGAGAGCCCGAAGTCACCAAGCTGTGATTAAAAATATCCAGAGGTGCCTTTGTGGACTGTATGACCCAGCAGGTCTTTCACATCTAGAAAACAGAAATATTTTCTGTAGTTTAACAAGTTATTGAAAGGTCTATCCAGAAAGTATCTGGGTAATGAAAGTATTCAGACATTTCTATTTCATCTCTTCCAGTGAGGGTAGTGTAGCTCAGCTGGTAGAGACTTACCTCAGGCTACAGCTCACCCTACAAGGGCTTGTTCCTGGCTCACTCTTGTTATTTACGTACCACACTGTGCAACATCAGCTTAGGTGTTTTAGAAATACAAGTTGAAAAAAATCTGCTCCTCTTTAGAGGCGGGAGGGAAGAGCACATCCCACACTTCCTAGCATTCAAGCGACGGATGAAGAACTCTCCATCAGCTGTGCTTTACAGCTGAAATGAGCAGACCATCCACAGGTAAGGGGAAGTTGGCCTACTTTGTAGCTTAACATCATGCAGAGACAAGAGGCAATACCTTCTAAAAAACACTTGCTCCATATACCCAGCACGGTCCCATCACCAAACACTACCAGAGCTGGTAGCAGTGACACTAGCATTTCAGCATTGGCATATACCAGTCACAGCATCTTTCCACTGCCTCTGCCATCAGTACTGCACCTTAATTCGTGCCAGGAAGAAGCAATTACCTGGGAGAAAAGGCAAACCAGGACTCCTCTAACACAGAGCTAGCGACAGGAACACGCAGGAACTCCACAATGTTGAAGCAACTGGGTTTCTTGCTTTCTTCTTGACCCACTCATTCTTACCCTTCCCCACCCACTAGTCCTGCTGGTTTTGAAGATGCTGGCACCTGAATCCAATGCAGTTAATTGCCTAAGCAAGATGAGCAGCATCTGATTCCTCACCAGAACAGGCCCATGGCCTCCAAAGAGTTACAAATGCACAGACCACCTGTGAAATCCTGGTCCTTTCACTAAATAATGCAGATTTATTTTAAATTGGCATTAATTTTTTTTTTTTTTGATCCTCATCTCTTCTGTGAGGAAAGGCACTGCATTCTGCACCATGAATGCTGTCCATAGCAGAGGTTATGGTGGCCCTTCCAAGTACCGGCACATCCCAGAGTTTAAAAATCTGCCGGCAACAGGGAAAGAGGCTGTGGGGACAATATCACAGCCAGCAAAAGCCTGTCAGAAGCCAGTAAAAAGACACCAAATGGCTCTGAGGGGTGTCAAACCAACGCCCCAACACCTCACAGGTGGACGGGGTGCCTCTCCCAGCAAACCCATGGGAGCGAGCGCAGCTCAGCGTCCCACCAACCCCCAGCAAGATTAGTGGGGCAAACGGTGCTGCAGGACTGGCCGATGTTCTCCAACGGAATAAATGTAGCGGTTTCTGACTCCTTTCCAAGCCAGTGTTTGTTGGGAAACATCAAAGCCAGTGGAATAGTAGGTGTCCCAAAATGTCTTAATTCAGAGAATTAGTGTTAACCGAGTCTGATTAGCTCCATTTATCTCTAATTAATTACCTTTACCTAATTAGACACCCTGTTTCCAGTAGACATGGAGTCAAGTAGACTAGATTATTAGTGTAGTCATTGTGCCTTTACAAAATCCTGAAATTAATGAAACGTGCAAAAGAATCTGCGGCTTTAATTGCACAGGTGTTGCCTTATGGCAAAGCTTTATCATCTGATTACACCAAGGGATTATTAGTGACTTTTTATATAGAGGATGAGCCTGTGAAATGTACCTTAGCAACAGCTCATTAGTTTAGGGTTGTTACTGTATTATTTATTACATTCAGCCTTCCCCATTATCTAGATTGATTCATGGACCTATATTTTCCTCCCCTCTGTGCAGGAAATAAATAAATAAGTGAAGGCTGGCTATTGCCATCCAGCTGCAATACGAGGGGAAGGCAGAGCGTATTCTCCAGCTACCAATATCTACCCTTTAAAATAAAGCTTTAAAGTTGATTTAAATAAAACTCTTTTTTTTCCCCCTCCCTCAGCAAAGTAATCAATTCAAGTTTCTGTCAAACTGGAATGCTTTCTACATGCCATCCAAACAGTTTGGGCCATCTTAAATCTTTTCAGATAAATAAAAATACATTACTGGATTGAAGAATGAAGTACACTATATTTACATCCAAAATATTTTTTCTGCTATAACTCATCCTTTATGAAATCTATCAGAAATATTTTATTTTTATATTTCTTTTAACTGTTTGGTTGTTGGCTACTTCTTCAGGTTTGGAGGTTTTTGCCAGATAGAGAAACTGCCTGAATAATAGGACCAAGACAAACAAAGCAAAGCAGCGACCTCCGTGTTAAGAACCGCTTGCCCCACAGAGACGCTACTTGTAGTCAAGGCTGTGAAGGTTCGACCTCACCTTCCTGCATCCTCCTCAGCAACTTCCCGCTGGACTTGCTAAATATCCCTGCTGCAACAGCCCCAGTGCTGCCCCAAGCAGAGGAGGCTTTGCTGGCCAACCTGCAAGCCCCAGGTAGCCAGTAAACGCAATGAGGGGGAGCTGTTTCCCAAAATTATTGCCCCCCTCTTTCCAGAATACCAGCCTCTTCGAACCTCACATAAAACCTTGGTGCCCACTTATCACTACATTTTAAAATGTAGAAAAATAATTGGTAATAGTTATTTTGTAGGGTACAACAAATAATTTGGGCAGCAATAATTATCTAATGACAAACGTGAATACGCACCTTCTCCTGTCTGCATTACAGAAAATGGGCGTTTTCATCTCAAACCCATGGCTCTAACAGACAGACTTGGCGTATAATTTTTTAGTGTGTCCACGTGGTTTCATGTGGCACGCCTATAAACGTCATCATCCTGCAACAAGGGCACTGGTGATGGCTTAGGGCTGCTCTGCCAAATAGAGAGATCTTGCGTGGACAGAACCTAGCTGTATAAAATGAATGTGACACCACCTGCTACAGCTCGTTTGGGATTGCTGTTTTTCCAAGACTTCCTCCTCAAAACCATAGGCCACTGTGGTTTCTATATGGACCAAAGCCTTGCTCTTGCTGTAGGATCCTCATATGTGACTTCCAAGCACACATGAACACTCCACAGGAGCGAAACAGCTGCAGGGCCTCCGATCCCCAAAGGGTGTAACATTGGCAAAAGGTGTGACCCTCGCTCCCAAAACTGCTGCCTGACGCAACAGACATTCACTTTATCAATCTAAATCTTTTCTTTAGTGCTATGGCTCAGCAAAGCCCCTGCCTTGACAGGTTTGAAGAGGCTCCATCCCTTTCTGCCTCCCCCGTGCCCCCCAACAGGACATAAAGGATCTCTCATCCTTGTTCCCTGGGGACTTCAATCCAGAGCAGACAGCATTGGACCATAAAACACATCCACCTGCTCACCCCCTGTGAAATCCCATGATCAGCACTCACCTGGAGAGCAGGAGGCACAGGGTTGACCTTTTCTTTAAAATTCCAGCAGCACAGGTGATGAAGGCCAGGGGGAGAGTTTCCTAGCTCTTCCTTGAAGGTTTCCAAAGGTGAAAGCCTTCAAGAAAGATCTAGGAGACTCTCACCCCCGTCAATCACCCCAGCTGTTGGGCAGCAAATTATCCAAGAGCAGGCAGGTAGGAAAGCCCAAGCGCAAGAGAGCAGGGGACCCAACATCACCAAGAACCTTCGATAACTTATGTTGTCAGAGGAGTGCTGGGAGCCCCAGGTCCTCTTATATATGCTCTCAGCATCATAGGTACTAACTAGTTGGATAAGGCATGGGGTCAAAGCCCGCTCTCGTGCTTGCGGGGTCCACATACCCCAGCAATATTAACTGGCTGTGGGAAAAATAAAAATAACTTGTGAGGCATTCGTATGGCTTTGAAGTAGCATCCCCACCTGCATTTACATTTTCATTTGTGATCAGATCAAACCTTTTCTCCATGCTCCCTGTTGGCTTCCCATCGAATACAGAGTCAGACTCATGAACGTCGCCTGTGCCTTCAGCGCAGCCACGGCGCCATGCCCAGCGTGTACCAGCGACGCCAGGAAAAGGCTGCCGTTCAGAGATCTATTTCTCACACTGGTTTCAAGCACATCTGTGCAGAAAACAGCACTCTCTTAGGAACCAGTCTGAAATACACGGAAGAAATTCCTGTGGGATGGAGGGTTCACTCTGTCTCTCACCACTTTGAGCAGTCAAAGAACTCTGACCTCACCTTCAATAATGAAAACAAGCGGCACAGTAGACAGGAATGAAAGATATTAAATATTTATTTAAAGGACATAAACAGTTTTTCCAGTGGGAGGAAGAGAATTACATGAGAGAGATGCTGGTCGCATCACTTAATAGGAGGTGGCCTAGCAACC
>NC_087518.1:58141816-58221797 GCF_963921805.1 Phalacrocorax carbo
CCAGATATAGACTAGAAAAGCAGGATTTTGCTGGGGTTGAATCAGGCCACAAGACAAAGTCTCCAGGGAAATTTACTATGGTGAAAGCATAATAAGAGTTACTGTTTACTAAACGCTGCGTTTAATTAGACACTTGATGTTATTTTCACATTCTTTTAAAAGGCAAGGAAATGGTGTGGGGAGGCGAAGGGGGAATATGAACTCTGCCAAGTGGAAAAGGGCAACTACAGGATTATTTCCAGCTCCTGAGTAGAATGATGAAGACTTGGAGAGGAAAAAAGAAAAAAAAAAAAGAACATGCAGGATTCTACAGAAATGTAAACGTCCTTTTAAATTCTTCTTCACACTGTTATGCAACACTGAAAATCTACTGCTTTTACTTTGAATAGTGAAAGGTCACTATTTATACCAAATTTATCACTAGTCATGCATTTCCTATCCTTTCTCAGTCTTCTCCTAGCAGAGCACTCCGTTCACATCTGGGTCTGTTTAACCAGTGATTGGAAATTTAGCCTCCTGATTTCCCGTTAAATACTGGGCACAGGAAAACAAATAGCACTTGTTTTTCAGTGAGTTTTGTCAGTCATCCAAAATCTAGTGCAAACCATAGAACAGCCTGTGGTTTGGTGGCAGAGACCCAAAATATGTGAACCATATTTTCATGAAGCAAAAGGAATAAACCAGCTATTGGCTGAAGTAGTAAGAAGATGGGTTTTTTTCTTCTTAGAAATACAGAAATGACTAATTATTAAACTCTTCTTTCTATTACTTATTCTTCTTTAAAGCCTTTGTCTTTTCAAATCTCGAGCCAAGAGCATGTGATCTGGTTTTGTATTTATCATTACTGCTGTTGCTTCCTCCATTTTACTAACTTAACACTCACATTCAGTCCTATTAAAGGGGTTCTTGTGAGTAAGGTTATTTGCTTGCATAAGTGCTTTCTCATCCATAACTCTTTCAATCACCTGAATAACTAACTCAAAAAGCTGAAGCGTCAAATCTTAAATCAAATATTATATAAAATCATGTATGTAGATATTTAAGGTTTTAGGGGTTTGTTTTTTTTTTATATATAACAGTGATTTCTGCCAGGAAATCAAAGGATTGGGTCCCTTCTTGCATTGATTTAATTCTCACTATTTTCACTTGCCCAGTAAAGACATTCCTAGGCTATAAAAGCAATTGAGAAAGCTACCAAATCTAAAGAAAAAAAAAAAATCACTTGCTGAGTAGCACCTATAAAAACTTCTTTCTGGGCAGTTTCTTAAAACTTCTGGTTTTCTGCCAAGACATGTTGGCAATAAACTGCTTTTAGGGAAGGAGAGAAATAATGACTTGATGGAAAAGGAGGAAATTATTTTGTTGTATGAAAACTTAGAAGTGGGGTGGTGGGAGAGGTCTGTTCAGGTTTCTCTGCAAGATTGACCTGCAACAAGATCACAGGTAAAAGCATTTTCTGCAGGTGTTGCCTAGCTTATGTAAAATCGTGATCTGTCACAATCTAACCAGCCTAATCACCAGTGAAGATGTCCTTCAACTTCCTCTCCCACTCCACCTTTAGGATATAATTTTGGCATTTATTTCCTACTGAGGAAAAAAAAATATTCAGCAGAGGTGCTAAGTATTCCCCTTGCTGAACTGCGCAGACCTTCCCCACCATGCACCGCTCTTGAGCGATGCCAGGGCTGATGGGCCAGCCCAGAACACTTGAACGGAACACACCCATTTCCAAACTCGTGTATTTTTGTGACAGGTAAAAATATCCAATCAGCCTGATCAGGCTAGATACAGCAGTAATCAAAGTGGTGATTTTCAATTACCTGGGTCAGACAGAGTTCATGCACTAACCCATTTCAGGTATTTTCGGATTAAAATGCCATGATATTTAGGAATATTTATTTTCAACACTATGAGAATAAACAAGACTTACTTTACTAAAATCACAATAATTTTCCCAGCACCACCTGCTTATCCATCAAGATATATATAACTTACGCAGAGTCTGAGAATAGCCCTGTCTATGCCAAATGTATTGTTAATGCCACATCACACAGTCACCATACATTCCCTTTTCTCTAACATGAGCAGAGATTTACATCAGGCTTTTATCAAGATGCCAAAACTTTTTCTTAAGACTATTCGCTAGTCTTCTCTCTGGGTTATAGATGGGAAAAGATGGCCCAAGAAACAAAACGACAACACGATAAGGCAACAGACCAGTAAAGAACAACTCCCTTTAGCACCTGTGCCCCGTCTCAGATGCCTTCTCCAAAGTACCACGGCTCCGTAAGCATCACTGTGCTTCCATTCACTGCCACCGGTTTGGGAAAAAAAAAAGTTTTCAAAACATCACATTAAAAAAAGCCTGATGTTAACAGAAAACAACCTTTGCTTTGGTTGGGGCATGCTATTTGATTTTAATGATCATTTACTCCACTGTGAGGTTGAGCCACCAGTAGAAAGTGAAACTGTGAGCTGCCTCCAAGAAGATAAAGTGTGTGACAAGTCACTGTGATGAGTGAAGCTATGTGCATTACTTGATAAATATAACTGCAAAACCACGTGTATACATCCAATTCACATTTTTATACCTAAAATTGTTTATCAAGAGGGTACTTTGTGCTTCTCTATATGCTATAACCATACATCCAAAGGCTGGATTTTGTCCCCCATTCATTTTAAACTTATGCCTAATGAAGGACCAGGCCCAAGGCAAAAATCCAAGCCTGAACTATATGATAAGAACTTAAACTCCAGCCCAACTCAGTAGTACTGTATTTTCCTGGTCTTTTGGATACAGGCTGACACAAGCTTTAAATCTTTTAATCCTTTCCTTTAAATAACACAATCTGGGGCCGCTTAGCTTTAGTGGAAACTCAAACAATGAATTCACAGAGCGAAGGCAGCAGACCGTCTTCCCAGTGAGGACAGCGAGAACACACAGCCCTGACTCTACTCTCTACTCCAACACAAACGTCATTTAAGCTCAGTCTGCCTTAGTTTTTCCACCTGTACCATGGTACTAACAGCACTTTACAGAACACTATGATTCATTATCTGCTCATATCCTGGAGTTATCTTGACAGTTGTACTTGATGATCCTAGACGTCTTTTCCAACCTTTATGATTCTATGATTTTATCTTCTTTGTTAGAAATAACCTTGGGTCTTCTGATACAATTAATTTGTAGTTTTTATTTATTCATTCATTCAAGCGCACTTCCCTGTAACAGCTTAAGAACTTTATTATGATGCTTTACAGGGAAAAAATAACAGCTAGTAATAAAAAAGAAATAAACAGCTAGGACTTCACTAATGGTTACATGATCCTTTAACTACAAACTTTGACCCTGCTCTAGGGGTGTTGTCTTTATCAGCAGTACGTCCCAGAAGTTACCATTTAAACTTCTTTGTACTACTTACCTTTCTAACTGGGGATCAATCAATGAAACAGTGCAATTCATATTTTACATACAGTATATAATAAAATTGTGAATGGATGTATTGTACGAAAAGTCTGAACGAGAAGCTGGAAAGTCAATGATTTTCCTGCCCGAGGCTTCCATAGAGACAGACACAATAGTTATGACACTCCTATGGTATGCGTGACACAGGTTTCTGTTTTGAGCATAGAATTCATGGGCATTAAAAAAGGTTTTTAAAATTTGAAATCGATGATTCAAAATACTGTTTTCTGGCTTGGCTATACATTTAAGGAGAGCGAATAAGACAGAGCTGCAGAAGTACATGGATAAGCCAAGTATTTTCAAACAAGGGCCAAGGAAGCAAGCTCTGCACACAGCTCCCTTGGAACCGAGATTTACGCTCCTAGGCTCAATTCTCTAAAACTTACTGAAAGCCCTGGGAAGGAGGCAGGGAACCTCTCTGCTACTAGAGTAGAAGCAGTGTATCTATCTGCCCCACGAGTCACCTGAAACAAGAACTCTTGATTCTGCAAAGGGACAGGCTCCTCTAGGCCAGAGGCCATCCCAGGGACTGCAACCTGGCATGGCCCAACGCATGGCTCTGCTGCTAAATCAAAGCCCCTCGATTTCTTTTCAGCATATTGCACCCGCCCACAGGTGCTGCTAGGACTTACCCAGGATTTTCCACGCTTTCTGTGCTACATGATTTTGTGCTCTTTTTTCAGAAAGCTTTTGGGAGAACAATGCATTTGTCCTTGTGAGCAGAGTGGAACTGTGGAAAAGCAATGGATGATCACCCCGATTTAAGTTGTTTAGCCTGTAACCTTGTGGCCTATCATCCCAAGCTGCACTAGCTACTGAGAAGCTGGTACATGAAAAGTGGGAAGGCTGATGAGCCCCTGATAAGAGACTGAAGTTAGCTTACGTTTGCAGCAAACATATTGCCTTAGAGAAAGAACATGAAGAATGAAGTTCTGAGTGAGAGGGACTGCAGGAACTAAACTGGGAGAGGTAATGGTAGACTGGTACCCTGATGCTTTCTGTTCTGCAATCTCATTCTTCAAGCTCTTTACAGAAAGGAAAAATAGAAAGCGTAACATGGTGGAAGGAAGAATATATACATTATATGGCACTTGAAGGGATCCAAGTTGTTATGGAGAGCTATTCAGATGTTTAAACATGATTAGGTATGGGTCAACATTGAGAGCTAGTTCACTCCTTGCAATGGAAAGGCGAGCTCCCATATCTGCACAGTTTATGGGGAGCAGTGTTATCCCAGCGCCACAGGCACATGCTGGGAGGACGGCATGAAGCACCACAGCTTTCAGCCCTTACTGGGACCAGCAGAGCCTAAGAGAAGCTGGAGTAGTGAGAGGAGGTATCTGAGTGCCACCAACAGGGAACTGAACCTGTAGCATCTATCACATTCCCCTGAGCCCCATCTGAGGCTCAGCCCACCCCTTCCTGCAGCATCAGTGGCCAGGTTTACTGTGGCACTTCCCGAGCGAGGTCAGACAACTTCTTGTTTGGCACAAATTGTGAGTGCTGCTGCTCATGGTTTCAAGCCTGTTTTTGTACCGGGAGAGCTTGAAACAGTTTTCTGAAGCAAACACTTAGCTAGTTTTGGCAGCCAAGGCCTTAGGCACACTCCTGTTGCTCCTATGCCTTCATGCAGCCCACTGAAGACCCGCTGAGCCAAACAAGCAAGCCCAGCATGATCACAGTCTGAACACCAGCACAGAGCACAGACTGCTGAGTGGAAAGGGATGGCTCTCAGCAGAGCACCTCTTTGCTCCCAGAGGCTAGGCGAGGGGAGAAGGAGAAGCCTGGAGGAGGAGGAGGGAAGAGATAGCTGAACACAAACTAGCTGATATGGAATGGGAGTGATGACGTAGTAATTGTAGGAGAATATCAAAACTAAACTGAAAGTAGGTCTAAGACTCGATTAACTGTTGAAAGGTGCTGTGTCTTTTGGCCAGGAGTGAAGCGAGGAATCTTGTCATACTGTTGTTCATCATCTTGTTCCTCAGTCATTTTCCCAGCAGACCCAAACTGTACTGGTTGTAATAAGGACATATACCGGGAATGGTCAACAAGAAGGTAACAGTTAAGAGTCTCTAACATGGTCATGAGAAAACCCAAGATTGTGAATACCTTGGAACACAAAATAGCCCATGTTCTTTGCACCAGTCAGTAACACATTGCACTGGAAACAGGATGGAACTCTTCAAAGTTCAAAATATCAAGTGTCCTTCTAGTCTTGTACCCTGATGACAAGAACAACAATCCTAGAAAACTTTTAGTGTCTAGCAAGTGAGAAGACTCCTGCTGCACTTAATGGTGTCACCACCACATCAGGTCAACTGAGGGAGCAGTGTCCCTTCCCAGTGCACTAATGCTGCAGCACCGTCCACCTTCTCCTACTGCTGATGCACAGTAACACCATTAAGTTCCCATTCGGTACTGCAGGATCAGTCTTGCCTGCCACCGTCAGCAGTGCTGCAGGAGCAAAATTAAACCCTATAAGGATACAGCTAAAAATAATCAAGTTTAGTTCTGCAATTAGAGTTGAATATAGTAAAAGCTGCAACTTTAATAAAGACGACTCATGATTAGACATGATGTCACGCATTAAAAATTTAATCCAAACAACTTGTCTGTTTCACTACAAATAGCAAACTCAAATGTCCTGGCAAACTGTAAGGACATGGATTTACAAATACTAGGTAATATTTGGATCCTACATTATAAGCAGTGCTCCAGTCTTTCTGAGAAACAAAAATGACTTCATTCCGGGCTTAGCTCGGTCGTTTCAATAGACCGAGCGTCATTAGAGACATAAACTGTAATTGTACATATTGAGTTCAATACATACTGATTTTTCTTTTAGTCACAGACCACACAACTAGCGTCCACCCGTAGTATTTCCCATTGCTTTGAGGGTTTTTTTGCATTGTGGTACTATTAAACTTCTAATCAGGACGGGCAATCTGTTACGCCCTCACGGCTTTTTGAACTGGAATGGCTGGTAGCGTTAATAACCACACGATACACAGATTCTGAAAAGCGATTTTGGTTTCTTTTCCTTGAATTCACATAAGTAGTAATTGGGTACTTTTTCCAAACTGCTTTGCCCTGCCACCTAACTGCTCTCCAGAGCCCTACACTGAAACGTGACCTCCTTTTAACTTTTTCTTTTTTAATCTACGTTTAAAAACTTTGCAAATGAATGCCGTTAACTATGTCTTGCGTGACAAGTAGCTACGATATAGAGCAGACCAGAGGACTGTGTATACTTACAAAGAAAACTCTTCTGATTCCAGGTGCCAGCCTTTCTGTTTTTAGCTTCCAGACCAGAGGCAAAGGAGAGTTGAGGAGAAATACCAGAGGCTTCTGGTGAATATGCACTGACGAAATTGGATTCAAATGTAACGTGACCTACAGAGAAACACAGAAATACATGAATACTCCCTTATAGGTTTCAAAACAAAAGTGGAATTTGAAACAATGAATCAAAGGTCATTTTTATATATATTATGGCTTGCAGCATTCAGACCTCTTGACCAAAGATCACAGACTAATCTGCTTCCAAAAAAAAAAAGTCAACAGAGCGCAGATAATGTAAAGAATGAAATAATTAACATTTGTGCTCTACGCTTGCAAAGCACTGCTAAAGTGTTTAAGAAAACCTTGGCAAACGCTGATGAAAAATAGCTTATGCAAAAGGTCAAACCACTAAGCTGAGAGTTGGAGAACAAGGAGATAAAAAGAATTGCAAAGCAAACCCTGATTTCTGGTTTCTAGATAGTAACCTACAAAGCTGGCTTAGAGTACAAATCTCATCATCTGCTGATGCTATTAGGGCATAAATCTAACCTGCAAGACAAATAAAACTAAACAAACAAAAACCAGGAGGAACAAATCCAGAGACACAAGCGAGCACTACACAAGTTTATGGAAGGAATACTGACAGAATTTTAACATACACTAGGGAAAGAAAATGCCCATCTTCAGGGACTAAAAGGATACATGGGGAAAATGATCCCAGGGAAGCGGACATCACAGAATTGAGGCAACCTGTTAGAGGTGCTTTTTAAGCAACCAGTTTGTGGTTGCTGGGAGCCCCTCCTGCCCAGCTCCTTGTATCCCAGTGCTGCCCTTCTAGAAAGGGGCCGATGGGGGGCAAATCTCTAATTAAATGCATGACAGAAAAAAGCCTGTCAGTTTTTAGCATGTAACAACTTGTAATTGAAATATACCGGTTTTGCAGTATCTAATAAGCTTTTTAAGCACAGTCAGCATTTGGCTTGATGGTTCATCCTGCTTTATAGGAAAAAAACCTTTAGTGTGCAATCGAGAGATGATATATCACACGGACTAAGCAAGGAAGCTGACGTCCCACAGCAGTGGGTGGCAGGTGGGTTCCCTGACAGAGAATCACAGCTCTTTCTAGAACACGTATAGAGGGAGCAAACATGAACACAAGCACTTATTTGAGTGGTGGTACACAGAAACAAGCATACAGGTAATCCAGAATTAATTTCGTTTCCTGCTAGGGGATTTGAAAGGAAATCTGAGACATTCAAGCCACCTATGTATAGTTTATTGCATTATTCTTATATAGTGGTAAGCATCAGTTAGTTTACCATTAAAGTAAATGCAGTTCAGCTGGCAAACTAACTAGATGAAAGCTAGAGACCAAACTGAATATTAGGTACCCATTACTGTTGAAAGTCTTTCCAAAAGAAAAAGTTAGCTTTTGTTTGGTGGTTTGGTTTTTTTTAGTTGCTTTCTTCTTTTTTTTTTTCCCCACCCAAAGTGAAGATTCACCATCGCTGCAAAGTGAAAGTCAGACCAAGGTCTCAGGTCTGGTGGACACCTGGAGGACAGCAGAGACACTTTTTTCTGCTACTTCAGAATGTGGGAAAAGCTGGCAGGCAACTGGCTGTGTTACTCACCACGCCAATCAGTAAGCAGGGGATTACACGCAGAATTTACTAGATTCTTAAAACCCACTGAATGAACGTGTCTCCAGTCCCCACAGTGAAACAGATGTCAAACTGGGGGGGCACTGAGGGGGCTCTGAGGACACCCGTATCTTCATCTTTGTTATGCCTGATTAAAACTTGTTAGAAAACTGATATTAAAATAATTCTGTATTTGTACTAAAACTAAACTGCTTTAAAGAACGAGCACCTCTTCTCTTCAGCAGCTGGGGCAGCGCCAGCTCTGCCTGCCGGAAGGCCGGGGCACCGCCATCTTCCACCCAAAGGGACCCACCTTTGCCACCGCTTGGCCTCTCCTGGCAGAGGCCCTAGTTGTATTTACACATTTCCAAAAGAAAACATGAAGTACCACAGATTACCACATCTTCCAGGCACCGCATTTCTCCCCATTTTTTGCCTTAAAAGAATAAAATACCTCCTTTTAGGAAACCGCGGGGTGTTAGTGCTCTGAATGCTAAAGGATGACAGAGACTTCAAATGCCAATCAGTCATGACCTTAGCTGTATAAACTTCTTTACAGTATCAGGCTATAGAGCCAAAATAATTCTGTTAGCTGAGAATAAGAGAGAAGATAAAATTTACTACTTCTACAAAGCTCCCACTTTGTTGTTCCGTCTAGAAATGGAAAGGCAAAAGTGAAAAGACAAAGGTGTTTAGAACTGCTATTAAATTCACGGCTATTAAAAAGCTTTCATTAATTCTTGTGGTTTTTCAGCATAATCACAGCTAATTAGTAATAAGCTGTTTAAACTATTAAATATAATTACCTGGTTCTGGGGCTATGGTTTCTTAGAAAGCAATAAAAATACCATAATCTAAGTTTACCAAAGTAGGCCAGTTATATCTTTTGCAGTCCTGATCTGGTAAATTTAAGTTCAAATTTTAGTCCAATTTTTTTTTTTTCACCTCCAAAGAGCATAAAATGCATTCAATTTTAAACTCTCTAAACTTCAAAGTGTCAAAGAGAAAAATCTACTACACTACATGGAGTAAATATTAAACACATCCGCTCCTATCACAGGCATCCATAGTCACATTTTCATACCCAGTGATAACTGGTTTCTTCCGATCCTAAAGGAAATAAAGACTAACATAAATATTGATGAAATGAGCTATAATGCACATTTACTTACTTAAGATTCTACTTCTATATAGTACATACATGTAATATGTACTATTCTACCACTAAGAATAGAAAAATCAATATCGGTCCTCAAATGGGCACTCAGCGTGGTTTTGCACCCTGGGTGTGTTTTTATTAGAATAGCAAGTCAATGCGAAGAAGCAGCTCCTATTAGTAACCTAAAAATTTTTTTGCTATTTAAAACCTCTGGTATTTACTAAAACCAGAAATGATACAAGAAATATAACACACACTGAAAACTTCATCTCAGAAATAGCTAGGCCAAGTCCTTTGGGTAATAAGGAAATGGAGAAGTATCTCTGTTTCAACTGATCTTGGACAAGTTAATTCAAAGCCAACATCTCTCAGACAAGACAGATGTTTTAGACTTCACGAAGATCTCTGCCTGTTGGTTTGGTCACATGAGAGAGCACACAGAGCAATCACACCACCTTAGTGAGAAAATCAGAGACTCTTTGCAACTGGATCTAAGATCAGATTTCATAGTTGCTATTCCTTTAGGCTTTGGAAATTAAGTATGTGTATAATACACACATATACGATTATTTCCATACATGTATGGA
Organism: Phalacrocorax carbo; assembly: GCF_963921805.1. NCBI lineage: Eukaryota > Metazoa > Chordata > Aves > Suliformes > Phalacrocoracidae > Phalacrocorax > Phalacrocorax carbo. Next base: position 58,151,954 of record NC_087518.1, read on the forward strand.
AATAATCAACAAAGTTTGAACCGTATTCAGAAGTGGTGATATATCTATCCGTGCCTTTGGCTCAAATTGCAGGTTAAGTTATATCACATAATGGAATTTTCCTACATTTGTGCCCAAAAAGTGCAGACTGATGCTTAAGAAAAGCTACAGGACTTCAACATAAAATCAACTAATTTTTCATAAATAAACTACATGTTCCTGTGAAAATTTTCAGAATAAATGTAGTTTTGCATTACTGCAGTCCTCAGTTTGCTCACAAGTAAGACAGCAACAAAACACATAATGTGGAATTCATATTCCTAGTCCTAAACTTGAGAAGGAATATAGTTAACGTGAGCATGCTTTCGCAGCAGCCTCTGTCACTATATTCCCTGGCATATATATTCCCTGTCACTATACTTCTTGGCATAACGCAGTCCTTGGCACCAGCTTGGTTTTCGAGACCAAAAAAAAAAAAAGCCAAACCCCACAGAGCTGCTCAACAACTGCTCAGGACCATCTTGGTCATTGTATTTTTCATAAATCATTTTTGCTCCAGAGCTAGCTCTGTTGAGGGGCAGCTGGGTGGCCTAGTCTAAATGTGACCAGTCCCACCAAGAAGTTGTACAGAATTAAGTCTCCTCATAGTATAACTACACTCACCCCCCCCCCCAATATTTATCATTGCTCCCATCATTGTCTGTGCTTGGTGATACACAACAGTGGTATCCATTATGGGAGACCTTTTCCTGGTCCTTGGAAAGATTTTCAAGCAAACTGCTGGGGAGTTACTAGCATTCAAGAGCTTTTCACCAACAACCTAGCTGCCGAGCATGCGGATTTTACCTTGCATAACAGCAGTCGGTGGGCTGTCACCCAGTATTTGCAGCCCAAGTAAGGCAGGCATGGTCAAAACACCTCACCAGCAAGGTGAGAGATTTTTCTGTGTGGAAGGTAGCATTTTGAACTGTGGCATCTGGGTAGGACCCTGGACTTCAACTACACAACATGCCTCTTCCACTCTACCTTTAGAGACTGAAAGGCTTAACAGAGGTTAAGGTGTTATGAGCTGGTGATATTGACACAAGCACAAGCTCCAAGCTTCAGCTGGACCAGCACCTCCACGTGACATTGCCACGCTCTCTAGCTCTGCCTCATTAAGCTTTCTGCTGCCATATCCATGCTTCCACCTCCTGACCCCTCTGCTAACTTATGGCATGGCTGCCTCCACCCACAGCACTGCAGTGGAAGACCCTCATCCCTACTCTCCACAGCAATATCTCTCACCAAAAAGTAATTTCTACTAGAGTGCCCCCACTGTGGCTCCAGTTAAGCCATATATTGGCTGAATCCCAAGTGGTGCTCCTTTTCCCCCAGCCACCTCTCTGTCTCATCTCAGCTCGTGAGCTCTTCAAGGCACATCCTTTCTCAAATGTCTAGACAGTTCAGAGCACCTTCTAAACACCCCACAAATTAATAGAAAGGTACTGGATCACTCCAAACCACCAAACAGAATGTTTCTAATTAACAGCAGAAGAGCTAGCTAGAAAAATTTCCCCTTCTTCTCCTATTTTCACTGGCAGAATCCATATTACTAAATATTTATGTGAAGCATTGCCCAGAAACCCCATCAGAAACCAGTCCTACACATGTTTGGCACTGTACAGCTAGATATGAAGACATGGTGTGAAATTCTGAACTCACTGAACTCTGTGGTAGAATTCATTATTTTTTTGAAACTTTCTGAAGTGTGTTTTTTTTTTAAAGAGGTATATAAAAAGAGATGCTTTTCATCCATCTCTCCATCCATTCTCATAGGTTCAAACAAGCTTAAAAAATACACGCATTTTGTACTTCTCAGCAACATACTACCTCAGTCTTCTGCATCTCAGGTCTATGAGCAGCCTGGTCAACCAATACCAAAAGAAAATTAAATACAGGATCATTAAATGGACTAAAGCACTTTTAGGTCACCTAGTCCATTTAACAAGCCACTGCTATTGCTCTGCCCATGTTATTTTTAAAACATAATAAGGGACAGCATATTAACCAGGCAGAGAGCAGCATAACAGGAAAATAAGTCAATGTGGCCCAACACATCCCTCGCTCCCAGTGAAGGGCTCATTTGATCACCGAGCTGTTGCGTAGCCAGCATTTTCATTGTGCAATCAATAGCTAGCCCACACCTTCTGGACACGTGTCTCAGCAATGGTCCTCTCAGCAAGCTGCTTGTCAGAGCAGGCTCCTCTTCAGAGTCACGTCTGCCCTTCGCGGCCTCCTTTGGCATACACTCCTCCAAATGATAGATGACTAACTTGTGAGGAATACGACAACTTGGTCATGAGTGAAAATTAAAGATTAAAGCTATTCTGAAAGTCTTACAACAAAATCTACAAATTCAAAGCGTACCAACAACAAAGCGTATAACTGCGACTAGGACACGAACCACAGAAGATCTGTCATTTTTGCTAGAATGCATTCTTCAATATATCTTACAAAAAGTGTAAAAAAATAAATATTTTTTAAAATAACCACATTTTGTAGCTGCCATGTCTATCAACCTTATGCTGGCATTACTTAGCCAGCTATATTTGCATGTATTCATGCCAGTCATTACTGTCTGCATGGTCTGCAAAGAGTTCCTTTAAGGTCTCTAGCAGCAGCAAGGTTAAAGCGGCTGCAGAGGCTTCTCTGTCCCCGGAGATCACAATTTCATGGAAGGCTGAGTATCACCACAGAAACCAACTACAAAAACAGTCTACGGGCTCCTGCCCCGTTACTCTGGTAAAGCAATTTGTACTACGTGAAAGGCAAGGGCACAAATGCTGAAAACTGATCAAAGTAAACACTGCTGTTAAAGTACCATTTTGTTTTGCTGACTTCAAGGCATCAAATCGCAGGCTCTGTGTTTTGTTCTAAGAAGATGAAAGTCAAGTGCCAAGGATTTATAAGGTTGAATTAACTATTCCAGTGTGAAGGCCTTTAGATAAATTCATAGCACATTTTCCAAAACAGCCATTACGAATTTGTGCTAATAAACCAGGACAAAATACGCCGCGTTGTATTGAATTACACTGCCCAGGCTCAGACAGCTGTTCTCTAAAAGAGAGTTAAAATTCGTTTTTCTCTTCAGATCATATAAACACATTTTCTCACTTACAAGTGATGCACTAAAGATGGCTCTATAATATCTTAACTCATTACTCAGCTGCAAAGATTGTTATTTAGTACAAAGGTGGTGAAATTTAGAACAGAAATTTCAAAAGTTATACCTGTCACTGCCCTTTATGGCTGTTTTCACTCTTTTTTGTTAATATAATATTTATAGGACAATTTTTTCTGGTATTGCAACAGTCAGAGAAGCTAATATGAAGAAACTTATTTTTACAGTTCATTACTGCATATTCTCCAATAGAAGAGGTTTAGAATTTCTACTGAAATTCACTTGAAAAATATAATATCAATACATTGCCTGTAAAATAATTCAGTCAAGGATTAATCCATGAATCCACCTCAAGTGGTGGGATCTAGTATTGCACCACTTCTCAAAAGTGTTTATGAATTGCTTTGGGAAGGATCTCCAGGCCGACCTTTTTCTTTTGAAGATGAAAGTAAAGAAAAAGTGTATTCTTTAGGCAGGGACCATGAATTCAAAATGGAACACTTATTTTAATTTTTCTTTCGTATTTTTGCTATGCTCATCGAATATTGTGTTACAGATTCGTTAGCGATCTACTATAGTTGGCTTGCTACGTCCAGCTTTCGGGAGCCAACAGTTTCTGAGAGTTTGCTGATTTTTCCAAGAAATGCAAACTATGTTCACATGGTGTTACTTCTTCAAGATAATTTTGCTCAAAGGGTTACATACCTGCTCACTTAAGTGAAATGATTGTAAAAGCAAGTTCCTATAAGCACATGAGACCCCACTGCTTCCCTTCTGGGAAGGTTCTTCAACGCAGACACTTTTAGTCATACAAAGCAAGCACCTATTTTTTTTTGAAAACTCAACCCAGCAATGAGACAGAAGGATCAGAGAAATAAATATCTCCTGGAAAATCGCAATGCCATTAAAAACAAGCACTCATACCCACACACAGTTACTTTTTCTCCTGCAGAACTTGAAGCTATGCCACCCTCAGCCCCTGCCAGAGACACACCATGCTTTCTTCTCTGCCAGGCCAGCACTAAAGGATGCTGCTGGGGCAGGGGCCTGCCCTTGCGGGACAGAGCAGGGGGCTGCGATGCACGAGGCACATGTGGGGAAGGAAAGCCCTTTTCTTTCTTTCACTCAAGCCTCAGGGAACAGGTCTGAGTATTGTGAACAATGTGGTAGCATTTACCAGGTGTGTGGAGGACTGAAGTTTATTTCCAAGGTACAGGTAACGTTAATCCTAAAAATCAGCCTTTTGCTCATTTTAGCCTAAATATATGGTTGCAAATGGATTGGCATTGCCTGGACCTTCTCACCCACAGTCTACAGAGAGAATCAGATTAACTATAAGCAGTTATAGCTCAACTGTGAAAATCATGGGAAAGATTCACCCCGGCATAATTCCACTGAAGCTACTGGCATCAAGCCAGGGACTGATGTGGTCCCATACCTTACCATATAAAAAAGGAATACTATTGCACAATCTGCTGACCCTTATGGTCTACCACCCAGACTGGAAAACTGGCCTCCTTCGAAAAGAATGCAAGAGAACAGAAAGGTTGATAAGGACTACCTAACTATGATCTATGGCCTGTTACAGTCTTCATTAAGAAATATTGTCAAAAATCTTTGAAAGGTGTCTGAAATCTCTCTTCTCCCCACCCTCTATTTGCCCTGCTAAAGGTCAGGGTGCGCTGTGCTAGGCAGAGACAGTTCCCTCCCCAAAGAGTCTACAAATCAAGACATTCATGTCCTACACGACATGTGTGCCAACATCCACTAGCAAACTATTTAGAAGTATGCATGATGTTCCCAGAATGCCACTTTAACATGTCGATGAAATTTTAATGATTAAGAGGAGAAATGGCATCCCCAGTGCTGAAGGGGAGAACTAAGGAAAGCTCCCTTCACCCTCAGTGAGGATGGAGCATCACCCCTGCCTTTGGCACATGTTATGATTGGAGCAAAGCAATGTACTCAAACAGACATACCATCTTCAATGAAGTTCTAATGTTCACCCTCAGAACCTGCTTGAAAACCAACCTGCCCATCCACTGACACAATAGTTGCATCCAACAGCCTGATGAACAAGAGTCCATTAGAACAAAAGCCAAAGAGCTTGCAGCATATTCAAATATTACTTGTAGTTCTCCCTCCAGTCTAAGTTCTGGTACCTTTCTAGCCCTAAATATTAAATGACCAAGCTGAGGACAGTTCTGAGTAACAGGATGGAATTATGGCATGTTTAGATCTCCTCATATGGATTCATAATTCAGCTGCTCCAGACAACAGACAAAAAAAGAAAATTACAAGTAAAATTTAGGACTATAACATTACCAAACACATTGTGTCTAAGATGAGTACAGTGGTATGCTGAACAGCACTAAACATAACTGCTCAGTTCCTGGCAGCACTGTTGTTTGTATCTGGTTCATAACTGATGTCTTACTGCGCCAGTGATACTTCCCCCTCAAAAGCATAAGAGTAGGCAACCGTGCTGGTAAGTTTTTATGGGAAATGCAATGACTGAATGCCTGTTCAGAAAGCACCACGGCTCGCACAGCGTCAGAAAGTCCTGACACAAGGAGATGTTACCAAATTATGCTTCTAACTTCTTGAAAATGTTGGACCATTTCTGCCCACAGCACAGTCACATAATTTATCTTCAGACAAAAGTGTAGCCAGGTGATTTCTAGTGTTCCAAAGTTGTTATTTTAAGCTGGAGCTGCCAGATGCAATCACATTATGTTAGATGCTAATCATTTATGCAAATACCTAGGTAACGAAAAGATTAGGACCAAAGCTATTCCTGATACACATAACTCGGCAAATGGGCAGGACAGCTACTGAAGTCCTATTTGCCCTAGAAAATGGTATTACTTTCACAGTGCGACAGTAATAGAAGCTAAAAAACTTGAGGCTTTAAGTAAGGAGAGCTATTTCAGAACACAAAGAACACTGTATTAGCACAATTCATTCTGACACCAATAGAGCTACTTCTGTGACAATGATGTTAAAAGTACAACCCCAAGAGTTTACTGATAAATTTTATGTAGAGATCATACACATGTGCAAACTACCTACTTTAGCTTCATTACCTGAATAATACAAGATCCAGCTTTCCCTGTGCACATACATTTCAACGCAGTTTTTGTCTTCACTGTTATCTTATGCATTATATAGTTTGGAGAACCAGAGTTCTCCTGAAAACTAAGGCTTCTCAAAAACTTCTGGCTGCAGCAAGAAAGCATATCATCTCTGCACAAGCATCTCTGCTTAGCTCTACCAACCAAATCTAATCTTCACATGCTATCACCGCTTTGGACACCTGCAGAGCAAGGGCTGCCCACAGCGACCAGCCCCGCAGCTCGTGCAATGGAAAGCCCGTGTCCAGCAGTGCAAGGCTGGGACCACTTCGCCCATTCCTCCTGTGACCCGAACTAGATGCTCAGGCTCCCAAAGATTAAGTGAAACCATTTGTGCCATCTGCCCTTACACAAAGCAGTCAGGCTTCCCAGCACTTGAGACCTAAAAACACGATGTTTCGCTCAGCTTTGCATAAATCAGTAGATGTCAATACTGTTCACATGCCGTATAATGAATCCTAAGGGGAAAGGCCTCCTTTTATACATTTTGTGGGAAAATTTCTTGTTGGCTTTAGATCTGTTTAAGGGCACAGGATCCATTCCCGTAAGCCACAAGTACAGCATCTCCCCTGCCGCTGTTAAGTGGCCTATTCACAGAACGGCATCGCATCAGACTAAGTTTTACTTTAACAATTAAGGTAGAAGACTCACGTGAAAAGGAAACATTTTCCTAGACAATATTAGGTTCTGCACTTACTTCTATATATGTTGCAGATCTAAGCTTTTCTTTGGTAAATCAGCTGGGCTGCAAAGTAAGTTTAATTTTTTACTCCTCTTCCCCTGTCCCATCCCTAAATGATTACCAGATAGTTGTGTAACATAGTGACCAACGGCCTGAAAAGACAAACGTGGGGGACGGGGATCACTACTACATTGGAGGATATATGAGTACATACTAAAAACAGCTCCTGTCCCAAAGGAAATGCTTCTTAAACTGACAGATAAAAGACAGATGATAAACTTCTCCCGGGACCATTTTCCTTAAATGCATTTGGGGCATTCTGAGCAAGCCTACACAGGCTTTTCCAGGTAAACACAAGTTTCCACTGCCTGTATTTTCAGCAAGTTAGATAGGTGCTAGCCACCCAACCAGAAATTACACAGCTGCATTAATGTCCCACTACAGTACTGATACACCTTGCCTCTCAACAGGTCTCGTTAGTCATAGCTCAGTCTGATACTAACCGTGGGTTCAGAGATCAGCATTAGCACTCTCATCTCTACCAGTTCACAGTTCATCTCAACTGCAAAACACCACGCAGCTGTAACGTCGCACACTGCGTCATAAGCACATCGTGGCAAAACTGGAACCTGAACAAAGAATTTCCAAATCTCAGGGTAAATCCTGAACACGTGAACACCCTGCTTTGCGCTGTTTCAAAAGCTGCAGGTGGGGAAAGGGAAAAAGCTGAGACAATGAGGCTTCACAAAGCAAGAAAAGAACACAAACAAACATGAAATAGATGATGGAAAGACTGCAGGACAAAGGGTTATGCCATTTGAAAGCCCCCACATATAAAACAATTTTCTCCTCAAAGGTTTTGCAGCCAGACCACACATAGATCCTGATGACTGGAAAAAAGAAACATCATTCTACAGGTGTCTTTTAGAGAGGCACAGTCACACAGGGAAGTGTAAAATGTGGAGTTCACATTTTTATTGGACATGTAAAACTGAATTCTTGCTTTCCAAGCCAGGGTAAAGAACAGCATGTGTGCATGAGTCATAAAAAACTGAAAACCTAAGCAGCAGCACCAGATTTAGGAAACAGCTTTGTTTACTTTATTGTCAGTAACTTACCAGCCTGAGTAAGAGTCGGTGCAAGTGTGCGTCCAATACATATGCTCACAAACTGTATTAGAAGTTAAATAAAAAGGAAACTGCTTTCAGAAGATTAAAAGTAACTGTAACCAATACATTGTGTCTCTAACTCCCCTGGGGCAGGTCTTCATTCTTCCCAAATTTTTTCTATTTTCTAACTTCGAAAGTAATCAGAACTTTTACTCTCTATACAAGCAAAACAGTCATTTTTTTGAAATACTCCCAAAATAATTTATGATACTGACTACATGGAAAAAACCCAAGAACACCAAACCCACAGGGAATCAAATTTTTTATTTAATCAGGCCTACCCATATAAACAAGACTACTCACATCTGTATACGCTTGCAGAATCAAAGCCATGAAAACTGACAAAATCCTCCAGAAGACATTTCTGAGGCTGTCATGCAAGTATTTTCTTGCACAGCGATGCCATTCCATGAACTTCTTATCTGCACTGTCTTGCTGATTCTTGCTTGAAAACAGATTTACTGAAGAAAACACTGGCTTGCTTTCCATCTAACAGCATAAGAATGAACCGCTGCTCCTTGCATGCAATGTTTTTCCATGTAGCTTCAGCTGCGTTTTCAGTGTCCAATTTACCTCATTTTAAGTATCACTTGAAACCCAATTAGTGGAGGAGAGAAGGCATGTTCCAATGGTCTATTCTGAAAAGGTATCTACAAAGCAAGTGCCACTGTGCTTCTCCACTGAACTAATGTCGTACAGAGTTACAATTCCCAAAAGGCCTCAAAGCTTCACTTAGGTATCCGCATGCACTAGCGGATTGTGTCCGTGCAGAAGAAAAGACAACTCTGCTTCCTTGGGAGAAGACAGAAGGGCGAGCCAGACTCCAGTCTTTGGGGTTAGAGAATGCCAGTTATCTCCAGAAAGGTGACAAATTTTCATACTTTTCCCTTCCTGATGAGATTTGGGTCATCACCAAATACTACCTGTCTTATCTAGAGACACTAACTACTGCCACCATCATGCTTATCACATATGGCATGAGCGCCATTCCTAATAAAAGTATTTCTGTATTATAAATTTCCATGGCAATTGTTAAAGAGACACTATCAGCTGTAAATTACCTATAATTCCTTCAAACTTTTTCAAGCAATTTAAGTTTCAGATGTCTGTACCTCATGGTGGTGCTATTTTCGCATCCTCTTTAAATAAGAAGTTTTACTGCTGTAGGAGTACTCTGTTTGTTTCACAGGGAAAATAAGAGACTCTTCTAGAGAAACACAAACTTGAGTGTATGACAAGTGTTATCAAAAGCACAATCTACATTTAAAAAAACCCCAAACAATTAAAACATTTGTTCCCCTTTTCACATCTTGCCACTGCAAGGTTTTACTTTTTCAGCTGATACAGGAACACGGGCTGTCAGGCACAGCAAGCTCCACACAATTTATGTTGGAAGTTTTCCCTGATGCTGGGAGGTTGGAAGAGAACAACTTCATTAATTCCAGCTTTGGTTCAGACACTCCAGAGAACAACATAAACACGACCACTCATGACAAGCGTTGCTCCAACGTCTCTCACACACGCAACAAGCCCAAAGCTAGACTGGAACCTGCCCATCAAGTTTGTGATATAAACTGACTCCTGGAAATGTCATCACTTCCTTAATTATCTTTTCTTGGGGAAAGTAACTATAGACAAAGCAGTAATTTATAAATACTCCAAAGCATGTCAGATAGAAGCTCTGAGGAGGGAACTGAAGACCAAGAACATGAATCACAGTTTATGATCAAAATCAACACACATACATCTGCCTGAAAGAACGTGCGAGCGCATGTGCACAGCGTGCTTACACGCACGTGAGAGACAGAGAGGGAGGAAGAAGCATCCATCTCGTAAAGACAGCAGCATCAACCCCATTCCTCTCTATGATCCTGCAATGGCACATCAGTACCCACGGGCACCTGCAAGCAGAGGAAAACAAGAGAGTCCGATGTTCAGCTTCCAACAGGTCATTTTAAATAGCAGTCAGCGAAACCGAAAAAATTGAGCAATCAGAAAAGTCATTCTGATATTTTCCTTTTGAACCCTTTAGCCTTCTGTGGTGGGCCTTGGCACAGCTTCACACACCGTTCCACGCAGCTCACTGAAACTGAGAGCAGGTCTCACTTTCTGCGCACAAACAGTCCCGTTTCTAAAAACGGAAAATGCCAAGGGTTTGCACAGCACTTTCCAAGTCATGAGAAGTCGCTGCTGCCTCTTTAAGGGGAGACATGCATCCAGCCACGCTCCTGCAGGACAGCAGGCTCTGCACAAACAGGCTCCTCTGGCCGACACATGACTTCCTCTGGCAGTTCTGGTGGGCAGAACTTGAAACGATTGCCAAATGCAGTGACCAGCAAATCCTGAGCTGGCTGAAAACAACCCACAAAGACTGCAGTCCAGAGCAAACAAGATGAAAAAGCCACATTAAAAAAAGGCTGGATTTTATGCAAGTGCAGATGCTTCAAAGTGCAAACGAAGAAAAGAAGGGGAAAAGGGTTGTGAGGGCTTTTTAAGAAATGGAGGCTGGGGTGGCTGTTGGGTTGGTTTGGGTTTTTTTTGAGGACATGGCAATGCAGTGTCCATCAATCAAGGCAATTAAGTCAGTGTCATTATAGTGTAGTAGTTGCACAGGAGTTTCAGCTTTCAGTAGACATGGTATGATCAGAGAAAGACATTGAATGATCACAATTTCTGCAGAGCACACTGTCTGTATCTTTAAGGCTTTATAAGGTCTGTTATATCCTTCACTTCTGATTCAGGCCAGTAGTCCGGCAGCCTGGACAGGGCTCTTGGGCAGGGAAGGGAGTAACAACAGCCTGTGAAACCTCCCTGGTGAGCCAGTGGAGCTACCACAGGCTGTGGGCAAGCTTTGGAAAACACCCAGGATCAAGAGATGCATGTGATGAGGGACTACTGCTTTCCAAGCAACAAATACAGGGTGTTCCTAGATTACATCTGCCGCAGCGTTGCTCACAACTTGACTCCGGGACCTCACTGGCACGGAACACTGGTGGAAGCAGTAATTCATCTGGGCTTCCCATTCCCAATCTTCTGATGTGGGCCCTTTCCCTCACTCTTACAAGCAGTATGGCAAAGCACCATGAAAGAAGATTGTGATAGGAAGCAGCAGTCAACCTTAACCCTGACAGAGAGGTTTGCAAGGTGGCCAAACTTATTTTCCACTGCCACTGTGCAGGTCATGGTTGGACTGACAACATGGTCTCTGCAAGACTTTGTGAGCCACTAATCACCAGAGAAGCAGCAGTAACAGGGTGAAAGCGATCCTGTTGATCTTGATGGGCTCAGCGTAACGGGAGAGCTGGCCTGCATGCATGAGGTTGAAGCCAAATAAGAGTTTGGAAACCTTGAGTATTACACACCCACCCAGATCTAGAGACAGTATCGTAAAACGTCCACTGTGGTCCACAAAAACATGCAGTACAAAAGTAAATACCACTTCTTGGTAATGTAGGACCAGGAAAGCTCTACAGCCCCACTGAAACCCTGACAGCTGGGGAAACCTGCATTAGCAAAGTGTAGTGTATGTGCCACACCAAAACTGGGAAGTCAAACACCTTCCCAAACAGCAAAATTCATTTCCCAAACTACTCCCAATACTGAACTGGCTGGTTGAGAGACTTAGGGTGTCAGATCTCAAGCGACAAGGACAATCTTTCCTGAAAGACACCCACTAACTGGTCGACTCATGAAGCTGGATGAGCTCAGCCCAGATTTTCACCAAACCTCTCCCTCGTTGTAGTCTTTAGGGTTTACCTTCCCACATTTGCCACCAAGTTACCCCTCCTCTCATCTGAAGTCTCAACTCAGACTTCTCCATCTCTGGAAAGATTAAGCATCTCTACTACTTCCATCTCCTTTATCCCCAGACAGACCGGGCAGCAACATAGCCACCTGCACCACTCTTCTCAAGCCACCTCACTAGAGGTAGTTCGTGCCACCCTTGGTTAAAAAACGCTACATGTACTTGCTTTGCCACTTGCAAGTCTACTGACATAGTTAGATATCCATTGCTGCTGCCAAGCATATGGTCTTCAGAAGGTAATGGAAAAACCAGCAGAATACCCTTGCAGTGTTGAGAACCAGTCTGTACCTTGGCAGAGGCACAGACAAGGTGCTTTGTTTTATCTTTGGAAGCTTTTTCTAGAGCTGCAACTACTTTCCCTCAAAACAAAGGCCTTTGGCCTACCAGAAGTACTAAACATAGCCACATGAAGCAGCGTAGGCTTCCCACCACACCACAATAAATAAGCAGAGAGCAGATGAAATGCAGCCTCGCAAGCAACACCTCCTTTATTTCCCAGCCTAAATTCTGCACCACATATTCTGGTTAGCTCACCAGAAACATCGAATTTGTATGGTCAAGTGATCCAGCAGTGGACAGATCCAATATTAATGGTAGAAGGCTGCAGTCTTACCCAAAAAGTTTAATCTCACAGAAGTAACAAACTCTTTATTCCTGAGCCTCTTATTTTAGTATGAGTTTAGGACTGCGTAGGATAGTAATCCAATTATTTTATTTTGGATTATTAAGCCCATACTGCAGGTTGCTTCAAAAATTCAAACTAACCTGCCTTGTCAGTTTTAGAGCAGCTTGTCAAGCCCACACTGAGAACTCAGCACTAAAACCACAGTGGAAAAAGCAGCTGACATTATTTTCACTATGTCTGGGATCCTGAAGTCTCAGAAAACAACCTAAGCAGACATTTGACTGGTACTAAATGGACACTCATTTTAACAAATGCACTTTTAAAGGAAGAAATAAAACTGAATGAAGAAATGACTAGGTAACAAAAACCTCACTAAACTGCAGCGGTCAAATAACAAACCTTGAATTCCCTTCTTGCCTGCTGTCGGCACAAGACCTCCAGGCCACCTCTGACCACAGCTCTGGTGCAGCAGGTCAGCGTGTTTAAACCATGCCCAGAAAGTGGCCCCTTTATCACAGCTGAATCTCAAGGCTGTCCCCAGATCTCCGGATGCCTGAGCATGAAACAAAACATTTCTCCCTGACATAAGCCTTGGGTAAGGCTGCTGTGGTGCTAAACTTCTGAAAACAGTTAAAACAAACACACTGAGAAATACAGTAAATATGTAGAAAAATAGGCAAACTGAACCAGGTTTCATCACCCTCATTGCCCAGATCTTCATAGTCCTAAAATACAAAACCACCACGACACTGAAGAATTATCCTGAATTCAGGATGCACTGCAAAGATCAGGATGTAGAAATACATTATCAGGTGACTGTTCAGAGTCTCTTCCTGTGCCCAACTTAGAGGATCTCTTCAGAAAGTACTTAAATATTGGACTTAAATAATTTTGCCCATCATTTTATGACTTTTAAGTGGGTCAGCTCAGGAACCTGAGATACATCACCGGTACGTACCCAGCTATTATAATTAGCCTGCTCCACAGGAACTAACAGGCATTTTAATACCAGGTTTGCTCTCAAAGGAAAATATTTTTTTATTATGAAATTGTTGCCAAGTAACACTGATTAAACAGTGAGGAAAAAAGTCAGTAGAATTATTACAGCCTCAGTGACGTTATGCAAACTTACAAAAATAAAGATGAGTCCTTGACTCATCCTGCCTTCGTTTCACATAACACATGTTAAACATCTGTATCAGGCATAACATCTTAAAGCTATTGAGGATGAGGATGTCAACGAAAACAATAGTGAATCCAGTGCCAGGAACTCTGATTCCATGTATTCACATGTATTCAATCCTAAGTATTCACATGAGATTAATTTTATATGCCCCTGCACCCCCTTTTGCTATTTCAATTGTGGCTGCGTGCCTGAAAGCAGCTCAGGGAAATTCAACTGGCAGGTATAATAAAAGAATCCTCCATTAATTTAGGACTTTATAATATACCTATCTAAGGATTGACTTTCATCTTAAAATAATTTTTATGTTTTTCTATACATATTTTTCTGGTGCGTATCTCTGGAGTTTCCAAGTGCCTTCGCAAACAGCAATTCTTTCTTGTAACAGAACAAGCAGCTCCATGAGAACGCAACTATCTCCCTTCTAAAAACTGGAAGCTGAAGCAGTGAAGATACCCAAGGCCGAAAAGAAAGTTATTCTGAGAGTTCAGTAGTTCCTGGCTTTCAGCTGAGACCCAGATCAGTACAGAAATGCACACATGCACTCACTTCCCCAAGAATATTTGATCAAATAAAACAAACAAAAAGGGCTTGCATTTTTCATGCCAAGTTCAATATAAACACTTGTGGCTATTACATGCACCCGTATTCTATTTCCTATGATAAAGCACAGCCAATATGAATTGTGATAAAAGACATTTCTAAAGAAATACTTGAAAAAGATTGGAACTTCTGGGGTTCTTACTTGAAGAAAGTGGCTTCACGGTCTCAACATATGAGATGTCACCCCAACAGGGATTAATGAAGTTTACAGGGAAGAAAAAGCACCCAAACCTTACTAATCTTTACAGAAAAGCCTAACGCTTTGTTACAGGAGGAACACACACCCCTGCTGTGCCTTCCCCCCACATCAGCCACCCCTCCTATGCTCAAATTTGCGAACACTTGTTGTCTGTATATTCTACACGAGTGTCAGAAGTGACTTAAATTAACGCATACATGTACGTTGCATATATTTGAGAACCAGGATAACTGCACAAATATGTTTAATGCATGAGCCCTCCAAGGAATTTGCTAGGGGAAGTTTACACTCCTCCCATCAAGCAAGGAATGTGTAATTTAGCAGCATCTAGCACAGGGCAGGTTAAAAACAAAACAAAACCCGACCTCCTCCCCCAAAGCAAGCTTTCACTTAAAAGATTTTCAGATCTTGCGTTCCACATTATCAGAACTTCAGCCGACCTCTGAATGAATGCATGATTAATTTAAAACATGCTTTCGATGCTGCTGAATCTAACTAATGTACTGTCAAACAAAAATACTGTTTTAATTCTGGAGTATACTGGAAATTCTGTACGACAAAGAGATCTCTACCTTTGCTATCAGCATTTGCAGGCAACAGGAAATACCTCAGCTGGTAAATCAAACTAATTTAACTTGAGGTGATGGGTACATTCTACTTTAAGACAAAAGGCCACTTGGACTTGGTTTTTACAATAATGGAAAAGATAACATTTGCTCTGCTTTGTTCTCCGAGTCTGATCCTATAAGTAAAATCTGATCTTTCCAAGTTGTTTACGCTCTTTTGCTCGACACTGTCACCAGCAAGCCTTGCTCCAGCTTCCTGTGCTTTTTTAGAGCAGCCATCTCCAAGGGCTGTGACTGGAAACCGGTTGGGAGATAGGAGAGGGAAGCTAAGGGCTACCAATTGCAAAATATATTCTGTGCCCTACACTGCAGAAGTACACAGAAAAGACAGCTTGGGGCAAACTGCTTTCTTACTGTAAGCACATTAGAGGAGGCGTAAGCAGCCTCTTTCTGCTAGACAGCAACTATTTTTATTCAAAGCCACATATTTAAATCTTCTATCATTCTGTCAAGACGATTAGACAGTAGTGGCACAGCCTGCAACCTTGTGCATGACTCCAGCTCGCGTTACGTGCACACAACTGCAGGAGCTGCACTGTTACCCAAGTAGTGCTGGGAGCATCGAACCAGAGGGAAACTTGGTTTTATGCAAATGTGCACTTTGCATTTGATTCATTCTGGTCTCTCAGGAGGTACAAGCTCCAGCTGTAGCCTGCTTCAGCCCATCCCCGGGCACCCTTTAGTAAACTAAGAAGTTACAAGTTCCTACTATACCATGTCGCCAGAGCGAGGGCACTCTTCTGCCCGGTTTCAACAAAATTTGTGATTACCTTGTGAGCTCTACCCCTCATACAGAATTTGTCTATGACCTGCCAAGGGATTTAAATGTTCCTGGGTGATGAGGGAGGCACTGACAAATACATAGCAGAATCCCATCAGGCTCTTTAGTTTTCATAAGAAACTGTTACCCACCCCCTACCGCCACCCCCCCCAAAAAATGAAATAGAAATTCCAACTACAGTTTGGTTTCCATGCCCAAAGAAGTGATTGTACTTAAACTTTTCTCAGGCGTTCACAGTGCACTCATTGGGCTGATAACCCAGTGCTTGGCAAATTAAGAAAGCCTTTAAAAAACAAACAAACAAAAAAACCAAACCCAAATAAAAATCTCTGTTCCTCATTCCCAGCCCCACAAAAAAAAATAGTGTAATTTTTCTATTCATTTCATGACAGTTGAACTGAAGAAGACCTGACATTTTAGATTAAGGGCAGCCAATGAGATGCCTGCTGAAAAAATAGTAAATAACTTTTTCCTCATACAGTAGACCTTTCAGACAGTGTATATACTGAAAATGAACACAACAGCTGAAGTTTCATGGATGCACACAATACTCATTGAGCTGAACACACCAGAAAGCCAACAAGGCTGCTATTGAAGTCAGTGGAAAGACTTTGATTATGGCTAAGAGTATCTGCCTTTATAGTGATTTAAATAAAAGACTCCACTTAAAACTTCTTTCAGCACAGATTTAGACCCTCTTTTTCTAAGCTTCCGCCTGCTAGATCATCTTTGTTCTCTCATTACAAATTCTGCTAATTGTGTACACGCACGGTGCTCTCACAGGATGCGGTACTAAGGATTTGTGTGTGTAATACTGTAAGAACATGAACTAAGAAGCTCAGCTGTCATGGCATGCAGTGTTTTCTTTTTACTTCGGCACTCCGTTTTGATGTGTTTTGAGAGTAAACAACAGTACTGCACAACTCAACATCAAAAACTTTCTTCTTGTGCTGTTGCTTTCAGAGCAGCTGAAGTTCTTGCCAGTCCCTCCGAGTGCAACGTACATAAATAAGTAATGGGACTGTACTTAAGTGCTACCACAGTCAGCAACACTTGTTTTCTGTACAGCAGTCCCCCCTCAGTGAAGCATTAAGGATGTATTACAGGGGTAAAAGAATCTGAACTTAAATATTTGTTTATAGTGGTCATGGCAGGGATCCAAAGGTATTCATGTTAATTTACAACACATTTAGGTAAACGACCTGCTTTTGAAGACAGCCAATTCTGTAAAGGCCTCTTGTAGATCTAAATCTGTTTCTTATTTCCTTTGCCCACCCCACCACCTTTTTTAAGTACGCTTTGTGGTTGTGGAAGGTGGTGGAGAGAGTAGCTGGGTATGGAAGCGCTTTACTCATATGACAGGCAAAGCATAGGTGGACGGCATCCACTCAAATCATGCATGCTTCTTTGCAGTCCTTCTGGTCACAACTCAGAAATAACTTTATTCAGCAAATTAATATAGAACAATCCCATTTGCAGACACACTTGTAGCCAGGGATTTGGACGAAAAGTAATTTCCCCTTTACCTCTCTTTCATGATGGCCAAGGCCCTCCTCGGGATTTCTGAGATTGAGGACGTGGACCTCTTGCGGCAGGCCGGTTGTGCCTCGGCTTGCACAGCCTGATAAGACTGTAAAACTCTCCAGTAAGGCATGGACTGGGTGTGAATTGTTAACAGGCGATAAGACACATTCACTCCTAGGCACAGGACCTGCGGAGGAAGACACAGACGCACATCATTTGGAGAAAAAAGCAATATATAGATTACACCTGTCACATAACGATCATCCTTTCGGTCACAAAACCCACAGGAACACAAACAGAGGCTTCATGTTCATTATCCGCAAAATGAACACAAGTATTTCTGTTGCCCTTTTAAGTTCTCCCGAATAGGCTAACTCGTCGGTCCATTTCTGCCTGAAAGTCTAAATTTCAAGTATGAATTCCAAAATTGAAGGTAGTCTTATCTTACCAGGGAGGAAAGCAAGGAAAAGAGAAACACAAAACAAAAACAAACACAAAGGAGAAAAAACAAAGCAGTGATAGTGGTAGGAGGAATTGGTTCATCTTAGATGTGAATTATTTGTTTATGTCAAACATTGTTATCTCCAAACATTGAAAAATGCAATTGTGTATATATAACAATGAAAAGTTAATCTCTAGTATAAGGTAATTGCATCAGGAAGGATTTCGGTGAGTTGGATTTGTTGCTTTTGAAGCAGTGCTGATTTATAGTGAACGTTGTTCAAATACACTGTACAAAACAGCAGGCATCTGTCACATGATAAAATGAAATGTTTGTTTACTGAGTCTATTTTGTGTCTGACAGCAATTATCTACACTGATAACAGATATCTAGTCCAAAACAGAGTGTACGCCCTTTCAAATAATCACCACAGCTTGATGTAGTGCCATACTCTTATACAGTACGTGAGACAGTGTGATGTGATATAGCAAGATAGGACAAAAGCTGAAACATACGGAGCAGTTTACATTTAAACTATATCTCAGGAAACTAAAGCAAGACAAATATTTATGAAAAGCAGCCCTGCTTTTCCAAAATGGTTCAAACCCACCCCTGACAGTAACAGATACAGTATGTTTTTGATTCAGAAGGTCACAGGAGAACGTTAATGGACTTAACCCCTAATTTGCACCAAAGTCATTCACCTGAGAATTAGGCTCACGTGAACCAGTCAGTTCAGAGGCTGCAATGCATAATAGAGAAATATAAGCTAGAAGCATGATTTTTTTTTCCAGATAGAGTACATCTGCAATTGAAGTAAAATGCTTCTTTTGACATGAGTTTAAAATGAAAGAAAATCCTCAACTGATCAAATGGCAGAGCTCTGGTTTAGTGAAATCTACACCCAGCTATTGTAGCACTAGAGATCGTCTGACTTTGGGGTACACATATGTTTAATTATATTAGCGCTGACCTACGTTTGCTGGTTAAAAAGACAGTTCACTCAACATACAGTTAGCAGCCGGCCATTTAGAAGTCAGAGAGTCCATCTCTAAGACAGACTTTATCTGGAAAAAGCAAAGCCTTTGAGCACAGGGACGTTTCCACAGTGTCTCAGGCCATGTGTGCCTTATCCTGCCAAAGGAGCCGTTCCCGAAACCCACCGGTGCGTAGTGCATATCCTGCCCCCTCTTACAGAACAGGAATATTTGTTAAAGACAATGCTCAAGGCATACATTACACATGCCTGTGCTTGCGCTACAGAGGACGAACAGACTTTCTGCTCTCTAGGTGAGGTGCTTGGTAGTAGCACTGACCACCAGCTTGGAGGATTTGAGGTTTATTTGTTTTTTTAAATTCCTTTTTAAGAATGCACATACAAAACGGGACCAGTCCAAGCAATGATACTCAGTTTAAAAAAAAAAAATATGAAAAAGTTCCCCTTTTTAACAGTTGAAGAAATATTTAGAATTTGTAACAATAAAACAACCAGCAGAGAGGTCTCATTTTCCTGATGCAAAAGTGCAGATCAGAGAACCTGCTAATCAATTAGCCCAGCCACTGGTGTGTAAGCCCTGCAGCAGACTGTGTTACACAACCCGCACAAAAAGCGTTTCCAAACTCCACAAGCATTTCTTGGGCTGGGGAACAAACAGAACCAAGGAATGCTTGTTCACTGAATCGTTTCTTGCAGACCAGAATGGAGCATTCATTAAGATGCTTCTGTCATAACACATACACAAAGAACAAGGTGCAAGACTCGGAACACAACAGTAGTGGAGTTGCTGACAAAAACGTGCACCTTCCTTCGCAAAAATTCAGGAGAAAGAGCTAATACTTCCCTTTCAGCAGATGGATTCCTTTGTGAACACCTATTTCCATGCAGTACATCTACCAATCCTCCCCTCCAGTCTTCATCTGGTCTTTGTTCTGTACAAATTTGCCACATTAGAGGAGAAGACACCTGGATTTTCCCCTCTCTTCCTACCAGGACTCGTCCACATGAAAAGGATAGTGACTGGTGCGTTCAGGCTGTAACTGCTTTCCTCGCCAGCACCTCAAGCGCACATTATGGAAAACCTTCTTTCAAGGCCCTCTGTTCTGCTCAACGTGGTGGAAAAAGATGGAAATCCTCCCAGAGGCAGCAGAAGTTCACATCCTGGATAACCGTGTGCAGCTGAGCTTATCTGCGCAGCAAAGGGCAGACCGAGGCATGCCTGCTCTGCCTGCGCTCCGTCCCAGCTGGACACGGGCCAGATTTCCTACAGAAACCCCATCACCCTGCTGGCAGCGAGCCTGCACGGCTGTACCAGTCTTAAGCAGGACTTCTTAAGCAGGGCTCACCGGCGTAGGCTCACTCATAGACCAGCACAGCTGTGTGGCACCCGGACGCGTGCTGGCCTGTGCCCTGCCAGCCTGGGGCACGCCACTTCTGTCAGCTCTGTTCTGAAGGAAGAGGTGCCCAGAGTTGCTCTGAGCTGCTCAGTAAGTATAAGAAATCAATGTTTACGGGGGAGTTACCACATTTGGTAGAGCTGATTTCAGACCAGCCTCATGAGCGACTGAGATACAGCCCTAGAAATTTGAACCGAAGATCGGAGTACCTACTAGAGGCTCGTTCCACTGCACTCAGACCACGTATGGGGTAAGATTGCCCACATACAAGGAACGATGGTGTGGTAAGTAACAGAGGGGTTACTCCAGATGTATTTCTGCCGAGTTTCACACAGGTGTTTGTGCAGTTATGTCGCAGGCCCGTGCTACCCTTCCTAGGAACGCAAAGATTCTCATGAACTTCATTTCTCTTAAATGTGCTGGCAGTACCAAACAGCAATCTTCATTCACTGAAATTCCCCTATTTGCCCAAGCACTAAACTGGGTGTCGTGTGACGCCCAGCATGCCTGGGGTTAGTGCCAAGCCCACTGATGCTCAGCCTATATACGACACAAGACGGTTCTTTCTGCCACCTTCTCTCCCTTTATGCTGCATTTTAGCCTATTCTTACGCTGCACACATCCATCACTGCCTAAACGAGTCACTGAACACTCATTAACAGCGTTTCTTTCCAGCACTTCCTACTGCACCTGCAGATCAGTCAAAGGCAAGTAGGTGCCACTTCAAGGCACTGCAGTCACGCCGGTGGGAGCAGCAAGAGCTCTCCTTTTTCCAAATTAGCTGCTCTCGTTCTTCTTGGCTCCCTCACAGACCCTCCTACTTATCTTCCTCTGACTGGGAAGCTAGTTACTTGCCCTAGGTAGTTTAAATCCCACAAAGTGCATGTTTACCACTCTGAAAAAAAACACCAGAAAGCCCTTTCTATGACACTACTAATCTGATTGTTTATCACCTCCACACCGCCTGCTTGTATTTGAAAGCCAACATGAAACCACAGCCTTATCTTGCCTGGGCTTTACTGTCCTGCTGCTCTGCCACGCACAAACGCCAGGATCGGGCTCTGCCAGCTTCCCGCTCCAGCCCCACAGCCCACTCCTGCCAACCTCCCTTGCATCGGCAACACCAGCATCTTGCCAAAATTCAGTATCATGGCTGCTTAAGGGTCAGTTCATCCAACTCACGTATTAAGGTTGCCTCATCAGCTCCAAACACCTACAGACACTCTCTTGCATCTCATCCCCAAACTGGCAGTTAAGAGTCAAAAGCATCTTCCAGTTTATACATCCCAGTGCGGCTACAAGCCTTTAGCCCCTCCTCTGCTGAGAAGGTAAGCGTGCACACAGCCATCGTTGGGCTTTTGTTTAACTTTGGACCATGTAACCATTTAACCTTGTTAGCAAAATCTGCCTCTCACCGCAATCAAATTTTAGTTGCTTAATGCCTGCAAAGCCTTTTGAAGATGGAAAGCCGGTTAGGCAGTTTTATAAGAACCACTTATTACGTATATGTTTTACAATGGCAAATGTTTAGTGACTTTAGGATTCTAGAGAACCGTTTAGTATTGAATTATTTTCCACTTCCAATTAATAAGACTATTTCAAAGCAAATCTTATTGCAGACCCAACCTTGTTTGATACTAACATCTGGAACACATTCAGTACAATTTAAACATTCTTGTTTCCCATATCATCCATGCTACTAATGAGTAACATGTGTTCTGCTCTAAGAAAGTAGCAGAAATGGGAGTAAGACACTAAAGGGGATAATACAACGACCCAAGACCAACTCATAACTGTGATGGATTTTATTCAAATAGTAAAGGCTAATATACTTTCTGTTGTATTTTCATGGAGATTTCTACAGTGTCATCAGCTGGAAAGTGTGACCAGCTCCTGCAAATTGCATGAATCTGTGCTGGGGGCTCCAGGGCACGTTAGCACGGCTCCCAAACGCTACACCAGAGGATACAAGCCACACCAATGGGATCTAACACTCCTTAGAAAGAGGATAGATTTATTCTAATTGATTTTTGAATGAGGGAATGACACAAATCTAGTCATTATACATAAAGACAAAAAATTTAAAATCCAGCCTTGAGGAACACCAGGGATCTCTGTGCTGTCAGGTACAAAGTAATATAAATTACTGCAGATCCTGCTAGAATTCCTCACTTTATATGCTGAAAAGCAAGTCTTAGAGGAGGCTAACTATCCAAGCAGGGATTTCAGTATGCCCAAATGACAGACTTTCACAGAAGTTCTTTTGGAGAAGGTTAATTTAAGGGCATTTTTTTCATCAGCTAGTGACAATGATGACTGGAACAAGGAGGAAGAAAAGAGACAGGATCCTCAAACGTACTTTTGAATGACAACAGGGTTCTGTAAAAACAAGAGGAGGGGAAGCCATTTTCTCTTGAACTGAAAAGCTTAAGATTCACTGCGGAGCACTCAAGCAGACTTAGTAATAACTTCTTCCTCTAACCTTCTCCACTCATTTCTAAAGATACAAGTGCATGGGCGAAGGGCCACTGTTCCACATGGAGCAACTGTTACCACCTACACAACCTTCTTCTCATAAAAGGGTTTCTCACTGAGGGAAGCGTTTATACCAAAATATTACACTCAAGGATTGAGGCAAATAAGAATCTGCAGAGAGAAGTGATGCCCGTCACACAAAGAGAAAATATGTGTCTTTACTAGTTATTTAGCATGGGAGGCTCTGTAGCAACAACTACTAAATTCCTTCCTGCACACCCCTTCACAGAAGACCACCCGGGAAGTCAAATTTGTGGTGATTCGAATGGTGTAGAGGATGCTGGACAACCTCCACCATTAAAACAAAGAGCAGCTTTTACTACGGATGACCATGAAAAAACAGCTTCATACTCCTAAGCAAGCACTTAAGACATCCCTGCTCAGGATCGGTCCATTCTGGCAAGCAGCCTTAAGCCCTGAGAGATGGAAGAGACAAGATGAGATGGTAGGAAATATCCCAGCTGCTTTGTGATGAGAGGCAGTGGCACAGAGGAAACTGCAGCGTTTCTCCTCATGGAAAAGGAGAGCATTTCCACCACTATCACCACCAACAAGGAGCTGAATTGTCCAAGACTCTTCCTGGATTACACGACTTTCCTCTCTGAATAAGCGTGACCGCCACAAGCAAGATGCAGGGGAGAGAAGCAAGTTATTAGCCAGTAGGAAGCTAAAGTAGAAGATGACCGTCCAAAGCATTTTATATTTGTATAAACCTACTGCTGATTTATTTTTGTGTCTTCCTGACTGTTTGGCTGGGAAGGGGAGGAGAGCATTATGGCTTTCTTGTTCTATACAGCTCAAAGCAGCAGTTCCAACTCGGACAAAACACAGCATACATAACGCAGAACGATGCTGCTGCTAATCTGCCGTGATATTGGTAAGGAGGAGGAAGAAATTCAATGACAAACAAAATTTTGGTGTGTTTCGGTATCACTTCTCTGCCTTAGTACATAGTCAGAAATGCATGGGAGTAAAAAAGGTTGTAGATTTGCACTGACAATAAAAAAAAAATAAAAGCAGCAATTCCTGGATACTTTAATATTTAGGAAATAAATTTTGAAGTGTGGGGTGGGGTTTTTAGTTAGTTTTTATTTACACTGTGCACCTAGTAAATTAACCTTAAGTTTCAAAAAACTAGCAGTTACAATAGGATATGCTTAATATTGCAATAAAAGCTTTGCTATTTTAGAGGGCTGGGGAATGAGAAAAAAGAAATAAGCTGACAGCTTTAAATAAATTTTGTTGTAATTTGGATATTCTCTCCTCTTTGTCATTTTTATGTGTTTACCCAATACCAGAAAAAATAAGTTTGCCATTTTTGTAGTATGTCCCAACAATTAGTTATGTACTTATTTCACTATTGCTATGCATATTAGGTCTTACAAGCCTTTCCACATGCAGCTATGGACTACATTGAAATGCAGCAGATATCTCCCTTCAACAAGACTATTTACATAAACTAGGAATTCCCCAGGAAAAGTATTTTAAAACTTCTTGAAAGCTCGCATTTCCCACATCTGCTGAATAACTCTGATGAGAGTTTGTTCAATCACTGCGCCATAACCACTGGCTAGTACCAATGACTTTAGAGCAGATTCTACGTTATCAGAAGGAACAGCAGACCCCTTGTGAACTGCAACCGAAGCAGGACTGAAACTGAGTAAATGTTCATGAAAAGCCTTGAATGTATTTTAGAGCTTCGGCAAAAATGGACAGGAGGAGCATAAAAGTCCATGAGAAAATGATATGCACAGAAAATCAAGTGGGGTTGTATGAAAAAAAGGAGACAGAAGCGTTGTACTGAAAACACAAACACAGCATAGCTGTTGTACACACGGCTGGGTACATTTCCCTTCATATCCTGAATTTTCAGGGAGTTCTTTTACTGCCACATCTAGCACAGGCTTTTAGTCAGCAAGAAAGTATTTTTCATGGTGGAACTACTTTTGACAGAATTACCACAGAGGCAAGGGGGAGAGGTTTAAAATTACAGGGGAAAAGATTCACAGGCATGGACTGATTTTGGCTATTTTGAAAAACCAAACCAAACAAACGAAACACCCAAAATCTCAGACTCCACACATATCTGTTTGGAGTCTGTCTTGGATATCTATCTATAAAACTTAAACTGAGAAGAAGAAAAATATATCCTCAAGAAATATTCAGTAGAGATGGCAAGATTTGATTGTAGGAGGAGTTAAAACATACAAGCCGTAATAACTAAAAACATGTGCTTATGCAAAAGACACAGCAGAGGTTCCCATTCCAGTGCTCAAAACCCACTAATCTTCAGCAACTCCACTTCATGGCACCATCCCTGCTCCTTCCCCCTTTCTCCAAGTTAAAAAAAAAACCCACCTTATATCCTCTGGAACTATGCATTAACCGACATACTTCACCTTTACACTGATTTCTACTGTTAATGCGACGTGCAATGAGACCCTTGCTCTATGGGCTCTCAATCCCCAACTGTCAACCCCCAATTAATTCCCATTCTATTATCATCAACTCTGCCCAGACTTATTCCACATATGGACTGAACTATTCAGACGTTTCAATGTCTTAAACTCAATCTGCAATGTATTTTGATCCTCTATTTTCTACGGTCTTTCCAGACATTTCTGTTATGCACAGTGAAGTCTATCTAGCATCTTCTCCCTGCCCACTGGGAATCATTCAGTCCTACAGATGACATGCCCCATAGCTTTCTTGGGTTGCTGTTATGTTTGGTACAAACTCCTGATGCTGGTTTCTCCTTCTAAGCAAAATAACCTTTTACACATCTCTGGAGGATGTGTTGCAAAATATCCATTCCTACTACTCCTAGACACTGGTAAAAGCATGAGGCTTGTCCCATCTGTATAGCAGAGATGATCTAACCTCAAGTGTTGCCTGCACAGATCTCACTTGGTTTTTTCCATGCAGGAAAATATTCAAATTTCATTTTGAAAGCAGAAATGCTTTCTTCCACTTCCTTAAAAATAAGCTTCTGTTGATGTTTTGCCCTTACCAGGACATAAAATTGATGCAAGTTCAATTGGAAAAGTTAACCATCAAATAAAACTCAACTCCTGTAGCAATGTACTGCTACTTAGAAATGACAAATTATACCTGAGCTATCCGGTTTATGGAAAGATATGCATTACAAAGTCAAATTCCTTCATTATACAGCAAACTCATTTCAATACCTGAGCAAGCAAGGCAAAGCTAGGCAGCGTCCATCAGTCAGGTTCTTGCTTAACAAAAGAAACTCCAGCTATCTCATTTATATATACCTATTAAGCCAATTAAACAGAAAAGGCAATGAATGAAAAACCTGTTTGGTTTAACATCCGCTGAGCACAATTTTAAGACATTGCTACGCATGGGGCATAATCTTAGAAAACAAACATCTGTACCTGGAAAACAAAGAAGCCTTTCAAAGCAGATGTGCTGTACCACAGAGCTGCATTCTACATAACCTCTGCTGCACTTCTTTCTGACCAGAAGTACTGTCAGAGCCCTACCTTCTCTTGAGGTTTGCAGCAAAACGCTGCTTACAGGAACTCTTCTCTAGTATTTTTCCATACCTAAATGTGCACAGTCATCCATACATGCTTCATCTCTCCCCCCATCCCTTCTCCCAAGCAAGTATTTGGAAAACACTCCACTAAAATAAAAGAATCTTTTTAATCTGTATAAACTGAACAGCATGAATGTGTTGACTCTCGTTTAAATAAACCCAGAAAGCACAGCTTCTGTTTTCCACACCAAAGAACTGAAAATGAAGTAGTCAACCAATGTTTCAGAAAGGGTTGCTGAGTTTTTCCTGTTATCCTCAAGTGGTACAAAACAGACAAGTTTCCAGCAATTGGTCTAAAATTCAAGTGTAGGTGATCCTCCTGCATAAATCTCAGGTCCCATGGAGCACCTACCTTTTTTTAAACATTACTCAGACTAAGGGCTTCCCCCCCACCCTGACACATGGCTGCATTTCAGGAATGCCTGACTTCCACCACAAATTTGTATCAAGACTGTAAAAGACACAGAATTATTGCAGATAACAAGCAGTACCTAAAATGCAAATCATCATTAATGCTTAATAGCCTTAATGGAAGAACAGAATGTAGCCTTCGGTTTTCATCACTGTTAATGGGTGAAGCTGTCTTCAGCACCGTGACTGTACAAAGAGGAAGAAACGAACAAACACAAACTATTTCTAACATTCCTTGTTCATTATTCCATACAATATTCAAACTTTTTGCTGTGAAAGTCTCTTTTCCCCAGAGATAGCCCATAAATTGTCTCAGATTTATCCCTCTTTACCATAGAAAGGATAGGAAGTTGCATGGAAACAATGAATGGAAGTGCACTTTTATCAGACAACGACAGGAAGCATTCTGCTTGGTTTACACGAGTGCTCTGTATTGGGGCCAAAAAGGAAAAAAAAAAGCCTATAAAAATTAAATGCCTGCTTAGAACAAAAGTAACTAAAACAGGTTTCAAAACCATTGTATTTTTTTTTATTTTTAATAAATCAGTATTGAAACTCCTCAGACCATCCTACCCACACTACTGCTGTTAGTGTATTCTTGAAAATGAGTAAATTAAAGATGACAAAGAAGGAAATTCCAGACTTCATAAAATCAGTTTCAGGAGGCAAAGAGAGAGAACTATACTTACTTTCACAATCAGCCACACAGGAATTCATGCATCATCAAAGAGCATGCACAAAAACACATGTGTAAACATAGATCAGACCTCAGCAGTCTATGCTTATCTAAGAGAAACAGTCTTCTGAGTTTCTCACAGCAAAATGTTACCTATTTAAACTGCAAATGTATGTTTCAGGGTTTTTTGTATCCTCATGGGTACTCCTGAAAGTGGTCATACAAGTTCTGATGATTTTCAACCATCACAGGAAGTGTTGGTATCCCATCTCAGGCAGCATCAATAGGTATAGATAAAGGTACCAAAATACACAGTAATAGTAAGATTATAGAACTTCTTCACTAGATTGGGGACAGGAGTAGGATTTTTGGTTTAGGTGGATTTTGGTGTTGTTTGTGTCCGTCCGTCCGTCCGTCCCCCCCCTTAAAGTTTAGCTCAGAATGGTTTAAAAATAAAAAAATCCTATGGCAGGTTTTCAGAAACACAAGCAGCTGTCACATGCTTGATCCCCACCGACTTCCATTTGGAGCTACATACACAGCCATCTTTTGCCCCAAAATACACTGTGCTGTATTGGTTGTCCAAGGGGCACTGCCATGCAGTGAGAAAAGTTAATATCCAAAGTCTTACCCAATGACTAGTGAGAGCAACCTCAAGGAGATGAGGAGAGACCAAGCGTGCCTTGTGTTAACCGATTCAGGGTGCATACCAACCACGGAGTTGACAGCTACTCTTCCAATTTAGAAAATTTTATAATTGCTGTTACTGAAACTATCAGACCTCAACAAACATTTCTAAATGCTTAGAGTATTACCAACTTCTACAAATCATTAACAGATTTTCCTTTAATTCATAACATCAGGATCATTTTTGATAGGTCATCCAAGCTCCAAAATAAAAGCACAGCCAAAGTTTTCCTTTTTATTTCATTTCTTTTATATGGGCCCGAAATGCTTCCTCCTCTTCACTTTCAGACACATTGAACTTCCAGGAGCTCTGTCTGTGCCTTTTTTTCCTCCATGCACTCCTTTCCACAACTATCCTAAACTTGCCTGTAATTTGTTTTCTTTTCTACCCAACCCTTATTATTCCATTAAACAGTAACTATATAGTCCGCTCAGCTTCACCAGCACTTGTCATTCACTACACCTCCATACAAAGGGGTCTTCTTTCAATAAGATGTCTTGCTTTTATCTGTCAACTGAATTACTGGCAGGTCGTTTTTTGGTCTTCAGAGAGGAAATAATGAATTCTGGATGTTGGTGCGTATGGATGCATGCATATCTGAAGAGAGAGAGAGATGACTTCCTTTCAAAGGTATCTTTTGACAGCCGCAGAGATGCAGAGTACCAGACGGTGCAGCTTTCAGCTCAACAGCAACTTGTGTGCAATCCTCTTGTGCTTTAACTTCGCCACTACCCCCAGGAGCACATGGGAGACTTGCCATTCGTGTCTAACCCATCTGACGAACAGGCTAGCAGTCACCGCCTCTAATCTTTGGCAGTACTGAAGCATGCAGACCCTGCTTGCAACACCAGGCATGCAGTGAAAAGCAGATGGGGACAGCTTTTTTTGTTTGGGGTTGGCATTTTTTTTTCCCCACTTGGTTTTGCCTGGCAGAAGCCCTTCTGTGCTGACAAATAGGTGCTTCACTCGAGCATGAAACTTTATCAGCCCTCTCCTCTTTAATCTCCACTAGCATGTCAGGAACATCACTTTATACTAAAAAAGGGAATATCTGCTCAGTGCCGAATGTCAGGAAGAGCTGATAAACATGCTGCTGGCCATGGAGTGAAAACGAGAACGGCGGCTTTGAAACATGCAATTTGCATGCTGCCAGCCAGACCGGGATGTGCTGGGGCTGCCTTTCCCACCTCCTCAGCTGCAAACGGATTGAAAATACTCATCAGTGGGCAGGCCCCTTCATAAAATGAAGCAATGTTGCTCTGTTACTTGGGCTTCCAGCTGTGGCAGTCTCATCAAATGCAGTGGGCCTCAGAAGCAGCAAAAGCCAAAGGGAAGGAAACAGTCCTGGGGGAAGATGTCTCCATAACTGAAAGAGTACCAGCCCCTTCCTAATTAAAAATAACAAGATTACAAGTTCAATGGAAGGCTGAATTCCTGTAACTGACCCTTTAAGGATGAGTTCACTAAACGTCTCACTGCACAAACCTTGAAAACTGATCCGTGTCAAGTGCTTAAGCAAAATAAATCTTCCCTCCCCAAAACACTTAAAAGTTCCAGTCTTGTCTTGAAAAATGTCAAAAGAAATTGTATTAAAAAAAGATGGAAAGAAAAAGGCAAAAACTACTGTACTCTTCCCCAGCCCCCACTAGGTTAACCAACTCTGCTCACCCCCCTGTTGTAGGATCAGCAAGGAAATCAATTCTGGAATATTCCCTGCTACAGGTTTCCTCTTCAGACTTGCGAATTTTATCATCTGGTTTGTTTTTAACTAGGAAGGACCCTGTGCCCAAAATTGTTCAAGGCTCTGTGCCTAAAGGAGAGCAGGAAACACCAGGGTGGCCCCAGTGCTGAGGAACACATATAAAGTCCTTGTTCTGTCCTGAACTCAAGGACGGCATACCCTTGGACAGGGGAACAGTGTCCACACTCCTCCGTTTGAAAGCTGTAAAGCTAAATGCTGGCAAATATTTTTCCAAGTTCATCAAGGTACCTCAGACAAGTTGGCTGGACCGGGCTGATGCTGGAGATAGTTCAAGCCACATCTGAATCTCCATCGAGGGCTATAAACATAACAGAGCAGTGGTCCTAGAACTGTGGTCTGCAGGTCACTCATGGCTCAGCTGCTCAGAAGTGGTCTGTGTAACCACATTTTCTTTATTAACAAGTCTGATTGATAAGGTGCATGGTGGTCCTTGCAAAATTCTGAGGGTTGACTATGCACTTAGATATTGCTGCAGAAGACAAAAACACCCCACACTTCTGAGTCATTATGAACAGAAGTCAATCAGTAGGCATCAACAACAAAAGAAAAGCTCCACCAAGTAAGGAAAGATAAAATATTTGGAGAGCTCTAGGCACTTTTGGTGTTAAGCAAAGGGATAGAAATTAGCAGAATGTCTAGCAGGCCATGGACAGCCCAGACAGAGCGCATCCCACCCGCTATCAAGTTTTTCAATCATGTAACTTGAAAAATTTTTACTTGAGCATTGCCCTCTGCTTTTTATTTAAACACAAAATGATCACCTGAAGACACCCTTTATTCTGGCTCAAAATTTCTCCTCGATTTCACTTAAAGATAATAGACTAAAAATCCCAAAATACAGGAAAAATTTGGGGAGCAAAGACTACACATGCAGAAACATTCTAGAGTAATGTGAGCAGCTGACCTAATTTAGGGTATTAGAAGCATTTATCTTCACTATTTCCATATACACCAATTATTCCTCAAAAATCTCTCCCATGATGATGTTTTTATTTAAAAAAAATAATAAAAATATCCTTTATCGTGCTCATTTTCAAGCTCCTTGGAAAAGATATACTATAAATCCCATATAGACTTGACCTTAAGCTAAATAATAAGCTTCTATAATATGCTAATACAGATTCACAGGCATCTGCCTATGTTTTACAAACAGTGTCAAATGACATCTTGTTGAACAAGACAAAAAAGAGTTTTCTAAAGTCCACATGCTAGGATCTTTAAAACATTATTTAAAATACTTATTACCAAATATTCAATTCCCTGCTATGTG
Source organism: Phalacrocorax carbo (assembly GCF_963921805.1). NCBI lineage: Eukaryota > Metazoa > Chordata > Aves > Suliformes > Phalacrocoracidae > Phalacrocorax > Phalacrocorax carbo. Next base: position 58,183,167 of record NC_087518.1, read on the forward strand.
ACAAGGTCAGCTACAAAATTACTTTAACCCTCAAGACAGGCAAATAATTGGAAAAATTGAAAACGCAAGGCCTACTGACACTTGAAACCGCATTTTATGTTTAAAACAGACATGTCATTACAGCAGAGATACAAACTGCCTTTAAGTTATCAAGGTAACAGGCCTTACCCATGCAAGCTAATCCCCATAGCCATCATCATTTTTAAGCCCTCTGAGCGCTATCAGCGTTGGCTGACTGTAGCCGTGATGGCTCATGTAGTTCAGCAAAAACGACTAATATTCCTAAAGCCAGCAACCAGTAGGGACATGGCTCAGTGTATTTAAAAGCACGCAAAAACCCAAATATAAGAAATACTCTTACAGGATGCCCCTCACACAGTTTTAGTAGTAAAAATCAGGGAATTTAGTTTTTGCACATTGTACAATTTGTACAATTACAATCTCTCCCTCCTTTATAGCTCTTTGCACTTGAGATTCAAAAACTCAAGGAAGGTTCGAGGGAGGATCCGCGTAACTATAGGCCCATCAGCCTTACTTCAGTCCCTGGGAAAGTTATGGAACGAATCCTCCTGGGGGCCATCACAAGTCAAATGAAGCACCTGGTTGGGAAAAGCCAACATGGCTTCACTGAAGGCAGATTGTGCTTGACAAACCTGGTGGCCTTCTATGACACAGTGACTTGCCTGGTTGACATGGGGTGAGCAGTGGACATTGTCTACCTGGACTTCTCCAAGGCCTTTGATACGGTCCCCCACAGACGACTCCTGGAGAAATTAATGCGTTATGGCCCAGACAAGTGGTCTGTGCAGCAGGTGGGGAACTGGCTGACAGGCTGCACCCAAAGGGTGGTGGTAAATAGCTCCTTTTCCAAGTAGCAACCTGTCACAAGATGGGTCCCCCAGGGATCAATATTGGGCCCAATGTTATTCAACATCTTTCTACGTGATCTGGATAACAGCATCAAGTGTAGCCTGATGAAGTTGGTGGATGACACCAAATTGAGTGGGGAAGTAGGCGCTCCAGAAGGCAGAGCTGCTCTGCAGGAAGATCTGGGTAGGCTGGAAGAGTGGGCCAGCAAGAACCTTATGAAGTTCAACAAGGAAAAGTGTAAGGTCATGCACCTGGGAAAACACAATCCGGGAGTGCAGCACAGACTGGGATCCACCTGGCTGGAGAGCAGCTCTGTGGAAAGGGACCTGGGGGTCCTGGTGGACACGAAGCTCAACATGAGCAAACAGTGGCTGCTGCAGCCAAGAAGGCCAACAGGATGCTGGGTTGCATCAAAAAGGGCATCACCAGCAGAGACAAAGAAGTAATCATCCCGCTCTACTCAGCACTTGTCAGGCCACACCTGGAGTACTGTGTACAGTTCTGGTCCCTGCTATACAAAAAAGATGTGGCCAGGCTGGAAGGGGTCCAGAGAAGGGCCACCAAGATGATCAGAGGACTGGGAAGCTGCCATATGAGGATAGGCTGGGAGAGCTGGGTTTGTTCAGCCTTGAGAAAAGGAGGCTCAGAGGGGAGCTCATCACCATGTACCAGTACTTAAGGGGTAGCTACAAAGAAGATGGAGACTCCCTTTTTACAAGGAGTCACATGGAGAGGACAAGGGGGAATGGACACAAGTTGCTCTTGGGGAGATTCTGATTGGACAAAAGAGGGAAATTTTTCACAGTGAGGACAGTCACCACTGGAATAATCTCCCCAGGGAAGGGGTTGACTCAGCCACATTGGACACTTTCAAGAGTCGTCCGGACAGGGTGCTGGGCCATCTTGTCTAGACTGTGCTCTTCCTAGAAAGGTTGGACTAGATGATCCCTGAGGTCCCTTCCAACCTGAGATTCTGTGATCTCAGTCTATTAGACTAGACCTGCCTCCAAGGTGAAAAATCAGAAGACAGCCAACAGAGTAAAGAAAACTTGCTCTGCAGAAATTGCAACACTGCTTCACACCCAGCAGATGGGAGCCCCTACACCAGGGAATGGCACAGGTAAAGTGGGGACATGCAGCGGTTTGGCCATGCCCTGGGTTGAAGGCCCAGGCCAAGGCAGCAGCTGGGCACTGTGACTTGGTGCCTGGACCTTATTTGAAGCTTGCTAGGAAGCACCAGCCCAGGTGCAGGACAGGCCCCCAGGTGCAGGACAGGCCCCCAGGTGCAGGACAGGCCCCCAGGTGCAGGACAGGCCCCCAGGCACCAGATGCCTGGCTGGCAGGTGACAAACGCTGTGGCCGGCACCTAGGGCACGGCTCTGTGCTTCACGTACACAGGGTGCCGCGCCATGTGCATGGGACCACAGGAATGGACTCAAATGAGCAAGTCTCTCATGGGATGGCAGGCTTGACAGACCTATACATACACAGCTAGTTCTACTGACAGAGGAATGAAAAACCACTGAAAAATAACGCTGCAGGTTTACGAGACAGGATGAATCATCCAACACCTCACCACAGCCAAAACCAGGGTGTCTCACTCCCTCCACCGCTCTTCTCCTTCCCACCAACACTTCCCAGCTACCTTATGCCTATTTTGATGCTCATCAAACCTGCCTTCCCCAGGAGCTGATTCAACTCACTAACACGACAGGAAACTAAGCCAGCAATAAAGAGACTAAGCAGGTTTCCTTTGGTCTTTGGTGCATTAAGGGCAGAGAAGAAGGCTTGAGGAGCACCTAGGCTGGCTCCCACCAAGGGCAGCAGGGTAACCTGTACCCCTGCCCCTACTGTGGGCTGCAGGGAGCCAGCAGACTTGACTGCACTCATGAAATCAGACTGAATGCAGAAAGACCTTCCTAGAAAGAGATACTGCTGATTTTAGAACATGTGCTGACTGTGCAAATACATTTTCCTTCTAGTCCATGATCAGCACAGCATTGACACAAATGACCACTTTCAAAAGCCCCCCATGCATTTTCACTTTGACTAAAACTTTCCACAGTGGAGAACACAAATAATCTCAGCTTAGCAACCAGAATTACCAGAAGGCTTCATGCAATACCTAAGTTCCATGTGCATGTGTAAAATATACACACACACTCATTCTCCAAAGCTATTTGCCTCAATTTCAGTGGAAATAAGAGCAATCAATCACACTTAAGTCATTTAAAGGTATTTGTTCCACTTTTGAAGCGCACGCAGGAGACTGTTGGTTTTGAACCTAAAAGCTTTTCCTGAAGCAATTTCATTTACTTTCCTCAGCATTACTAAAGTCACCATTTACAATGACAGGACATTGCAGTCATGACACAAGGTCTCTTAAAATTGCTTCCCTAACCAGTGTTCCAGTAAGCCCACTATTAATACCTCAGATGGAAGGCAAGACTGGGGCTATGTCATTTTTAAGTGGTAAGCAAATTGCTTTTCAGCACACCCTTCTCCTCCTCATCTTCACTTTCTGTGTGAAGCTCCTGGAAACTGCATCTACAGCTACACTGCAAAGATCATCTTAGATGTAGCAGCATAGACCCGATGTGGGAGAAGTCTGAAGTTTAAATTATTTTAATATTGAATGGTTTTTATAATTTTATTAAATGGATACACTGTACCCTGAATTTATTTACATATTTGGGACCCCATGGCACAGTCCTTCAGATACCATAAAGTTACTCACTCTTGCAATGCTTTTTATCCAGGCAGAATCGTTTTTCAAGGCAACTAAAGGAGCTGTTAAATGCTTTCACCAGATCAGCTCTCAGTCCTAGTCAGACCTACCTCTAGGTTTCAAGAAGAAAAGGAGGGAAATGCAACTGGAACAAAAAAAAAAAAAGGCAGAAAAAAAAGGCAGAAAATAAGGATCAGAAAGTTTTACTTACTGTTCTGATGAAACAGATCCTGAGTAAACCCTGTTTGGTTTACAGATTCTTACAATTATCCCAGGTTATATATACTTATGGAACAAAATGGATGTTTACAAGATGCCACAGATTTGAAAATTATTGCACATCTCTTATTTTGCAGTTTCTCTGCGCATTCACCTTGCAAGACCACCGTACTATCTGAAGGCCTAAAATAACTATCACATCACACACAGCTTCACCTACATAACTAATGAAACAGGGTGATTTGCTAAAATATCACAGTAAGTCCATGGAGAAATTTATAAGAATACAGGGTCAATATTAAAAGTTACAGTCTTCTGGCCATGGCAGAAGGGGTTGCTTGTACACAAATGCCCTGCAGTAGAAGAGCTTGGGATGAACTCTTTTTGGATCGGTGTGAAATGTTGCCTTGCCCTGCGCTCACTGAACTGTTTCCAATATAAAGAGGAGCAGCCATTTGTCAGCTAGTAACACAAAAAAGAAAAACCAAACCAACAAAACAGTAAAAATCATGATCTCTAACGTCCAATCCTTTCCTTCAAAAGCAGAAGGATTTTAATGCCAATTCAGGATTCCCACAGGAAGACCCTGGGCGGCTCTACAGCAACGTAGCACCTGCATCCAGTATGTCCCCACACTGCGGCTATTTGTCCAGGACTTCCGAACACCTGGAAGCAATTCCAGACCAGTAACAGTAGCTTCACCCAAGCTCCTAGATCCCAGAAACTCCTGAGCAAACAGCCGACCTCCTGTTATTCTGTCCAGAAAAAGCTTCAAGGCAGAAAAAGAAGACACGGTGAGAAACAGCAGAGCAAGAATACTTTCTGATAGTCTTGGGAGGCCTGCTGCAGGCAGGCAACATCTAACTCAAGAGACCAGCTACACTTACAGAGCTTGATTCTTAAATACAGATGAAGGCCCAAGTGGTCAAAAGTAGAATTCAAACACGTTGTTTCTAGGAACTGCATGTATTTCAACGTCTGCATCCATTCCACCCAACTGGCTGTTGGGGTCACGCCAAAATGACCACCTGCTGCCAGGTATCTCTATTAAAGACACCAGCCTCTCCAGTACAGAGAGATGATCAGTCATACCCACCACACACAGAGCTGGGAACCAGAAAGTCTGAATCATCAACACAGAATTTGAATGAAAAAATTTAAAAATCCCTTTCCGTTTTTGGGTTTTATTGTGCAGAATGATTTGATACACAGTTTGTTGCCTCAAAGGAAGAGAAAGCTTTCTATAGGAGGAAGAGCACCTCTGATTCAGGCCTGCTCTGAAACCATCTAATCATGAACAGCTGTATCTATGATCTTGAACCATAATAAGGCTTTAAAAAAGAAACAAACAAACAAAACCAAACCAAAAAACATCTTCTCATCAATAACATCCAGAGGTTTGTTTGCTGGACACAATATCTGTCCAGATCAAGTGCATGTTTACTCATTTTCTGCTGCTGCTTCTATAAAAACTATCAATATTCAGACAATTAATAAATAGATCTGCTCTTCAAGCCAACTGCTTTTGGATTATAGCTATGAAAAGCAGAAACCATCTTTGTTTTTTCCTCCCAAAACTGGAATAAAGTGAACTTTCTCCTCCTAATAACGCTGACTCAACAGGATGAGTGGAATACAGCAAGTGCAGAGGTCAAGTGGCCTAAGAAATCCCTGTTGTGAAGCTCCACATAAAAAGCAGAAGCAGCAGAAACAATACCTGAACATTAACAAGCTCAGTGCTTACACCACACTCTCAAAACAGGCTCTGTTTAAAGTGTGATGTTACATACTAAACTATCTGTTAAGCTAATACTGAAGTATGAAAAACAACCAGCCAACCCTCCACTAGTCCACAGGCCATTCCGCCACAGCTCAGTGTTGCCATCGTCACAGGGAAGTTATCTCCAGGCAAGGTGACCTAAACCAGAAATGCCAGGTCCATCTATAAGCCTAGACAAATATTTTTCAGAGTATTTTCAAACAGTTGAGGATCTGAGACCTTTGAAATGCTTGAACTCAGCAAAACAGATGCAGTTTTCCTAAATACATAACTATCATTTATAGGGCAGTTTAGCAGTTAAGATAAATGGCTTGCACTAATGTGACTCCATGGCTCTATTTTCCCCTTTTATAACCTGTTAATATTACTACCACTAATTTATAGGGCAAAAGAAATTTAGCAGTTGAAAAAGTGAACTTGTCCTTAGGCAAATAACTTGGTGGCTTTGAAATGAGACTTCAAATTAACCCTATTTTCCTAATACGGTATGTTCTCTTTGAATGCTTTACACAAAAAACACCAGCTAACTGTTATTCACATCTTCCTTTAAAAAAAAAAAAGCATATTGTTAAACACACTTAATGGAAGAGAAACTGATGGTGGGACTATGTAATTATACAACAGCTGCCCAGCGTGCCACTGTACAGTGTATGCCCCATGCCCTGCTTAATCTTCCGCTCTGCTGACCACACTAGTCCAGCCATGAAATACAATACCAGCCATAAACGGGAAATGACAGAGACTCAAAAGCTCTACTGAAATTAAAATCTCACAATTATTTAAGGAAAATTGAGACTGGGAAGATTGTTTTGTATCAGTTGCCAGGAAAAGCAGGGCACGAGGGGACATGCTCCCTCCTCTTCCAGGCATGGCACCCAACCAGCAGCTCCCTTCCACAGGGGCTGGGGGACACAGAGGACGTCCCCAGCTGAAACCAGCCAAAGGCATCTATACATGTGGGGGAAGCCTTATGCCTCCTCCTGCCTGCTCTTCCCATATATCAGGGGATATCCATGAAACGTATGTACGATACAGATTTGATAACAGAAATGATGCTTTATTTCCTCCAATTCTTTCCGTCACAATCTTTGCCCTCTACTCTTTCTTTTCACAGCTTCTCACTTCTCAAACCCTGTATTTACCTCCTTAACCCTCTACAGTAAAAGGTAAATGACCACATTTAATTTATTGGTTGATATAATGATTTTGTAACACCCTGCTGCATATTCAAGAACACCTTTGCCAGCCTTTGTTTCATACCTTTTTTCATTATAATCTCTTTGGGGCAGTCATCACTTGGGCCTTAGCAAAAAAAAAAAAAAGGGATATCCATTCTGCTTGACTTACAAGCATCCAAGCTCAGCTATTCCTATCTCCATAAACACTATGTGTCACTAGGTCATCACAACAGAAGTCCATGTTGCAGGAAGATAACAAGCGTGACGTGTCTTAACACACAAGTGTTATCTTGTTTGACCAGATACTACTACTACAAGTCCAATCACAGTGTAACCCAGCCCCATGAACCTTGGATGAAGCCAACGAGGGGGGGCGGGGGGGGATAAAAAAGAGTATATGCATCAAAACATGTTTTTATAAAAACAGAATTGCTAGTCTTCAAAGACTGAAGGAGCTTTACCACCAAAAGCTACCTAGTTCTTCAGGTGACAAGTATACCTATGTTTTCCACAAATGTTGCTTTAACGAAATACTCCTCACAGGTATGAAACATAACAGGTTTGTGGTTTGCTTTTCAATACAAAGTTATTTTCTTGGTAGGCATGCTGTAGCCTTCAACTCAAGAAGAACTTTTGTCTTTTAAGGGTTACCTTTCCTAGAATTGAGTTTCAGGCCCCTCCTTATGCCTAGGCACAGTAGCATTCAGAGAGAAACCTATAAGCAGTACTACAACATTAAAGAACAATTTTTTTCTTATGTCAGAAATTATCTGCAAGTTAAACTGCATTATACACTTAACTGATTTTAATTGAAGGATAATTTGGGAATTGTGTGAGAATTTCAATACTACTTTCTCCCTTTTTAACTGTGAGATTCTATGGGAGTTCTTTTTTTCTTTTTTAAACAAGCAGCCTTGGGTTTGGGTAGTCTGCTCTGTAAAAAGAAAGAAAATCTAAAGGATATTATCCACACAAAGAGCTGAAGGTCACTACCCAACTGTGCCCATTATCTCATTATGTGGCCTAATTCTGTAATGTGTTTTCTTCTGGGATGTGATAATTAGCTTTGTTTTCTTTTTTTGTTTTGTTTTGTTTTTAACAAAAACTTGGAGATACCAGAATCTTTTAAGGAAACGGTGAATCATTTGGAAGGACAAGAGTCAAAGTTACAACCCTTCCTAGATCTTATAATTTCATGGCCTCCATTTCCCAATGGAATCTGCTCTTGGATCCCTGCTTTTAGGAAAACAGCTCCAAAAGAATACAAGTACCAATAAACCGGAATTTTCTGGTGAGGAACATCTCAATATACACATTCAGAAAATGAAAATTCATTCTAAATAAGCCACAAAATCCACAGAGACACCATGTGTTTTCCTTTCCATAGAGGATTCTAACCATGGTAATGTACTTGCAGCTTAATCAAGTTAGGGCCAGCAAGTATGTATACTGTAACACAGCCAAGTCCTGAAATCATTACCTTAAACCCAGCATACATGCTGAACATTTCAGCAGCACATACCACCTTCAACTCCCATTGAAATCTGTAGATTCTTGTGGGGATGCTGGGTTTTTATTATCTCACAGGGTCAAGCTCTTAGTCCCTAATCAGGCAAGAATCCAAATGAGGTCCATGGGAGATCTGCCAGAGAAAGGACTAAATGGAGAGTGAGAAAGGATGACTCTAAACAGCTTGGGAGCAGAGCTTTATACAGAGCAGAGAGCATGCATACTGTACGCCTGATTCGTAGGGAGTAATTTAGCTCACACAGATGGCAGCCATGTGTAAAAAGATTTGGCCATATATATCCTATACTTGCACCTCTTCTTCACTGAAAAGAGAAAGGCTCATCACTGGACAGGCATGATTTCAATTATCTAAAATATAAATTTTGTCAGAAAGAGTCCAGTAACAAGATTCTCAAAACTATTAAAGTAACCATGAAAGAATATAAATTCAATTGTAAAATAAACCACTTACTAACTAGTACCCTTGAGGTGGTTCTCTGCCCTCCAGACCTCTGCCAGAAATTAAACAAACCCCACACCAAAACAACAACAAAAAAAATCATTCTCAGCGAACAAGTAAAATTGCTCACTTAAGAACAGCTCTCAAAAGACTATCTGCAATATGAGCCACCATGTCTCTCTTTCCATTTCCCTTGAGGTAAAGTTTTGTTTAAGGAGTTCCTTACTAAATGCTACCACTCACTCATCTTCCTTCTGTTTAGCAAACAGCTCTCGCCCTGCTCGTTGTGCCCCTTCTTTCCTTCCAAAATACAAAAAGATTTTCTTCTCCTTGACTTCCTTCTGCTCGTTTCTTCCCTGATTAAGCACGTGCCCTTTGTTTTATCCAACCGGATTTCTCCCCGTACAGTTCTGACAAGAGCATTTGAAGAAATGCAGAGACGTGGTCCTACAAGAGTTAACCGAATCCAAATTTTGTTAATGTACTGACCAGCTGCTTGTTAGCTGTAACCAAAAAGAGCATGCACATTGGCAGTTAACTGTTAAATGCATTTTCAAAACTATTAATAAGTTGAAAACAATTCAAGCCCAGGACATGAGTACAGCGTATGCTCCCAGGCGAGCATCAGTTATAAAAGGGAGAACTGAGATGGCCTCCATATGAAATCACCATTGCCTTTCTCCTCAAATAATCTTTTATTGACTTCCCCCCCCCCTTTTTTTTTTTTTTTTAAAAGGGAAGTTGGGGAAAGGAGTTTTAACTCAGGAAATAAGTCATTTGTGCCCAACGCTAGCATAGCCTTTATAAGGCATGTATCTTAGTATCACTGCTGCCTGGAAAAAAAGTCTCAGGGAACCTCAGAGCCGATTCAGGTTTCACAAAAATATAAAACGTTCACACGCACAGTACTTCCCTTGCAGAGACCCCACAGGTGCTGGAACCCACCTCCCTGTATGGCAAGGGTTCAACTCCCATTTGAGGGCTTGCCTGAAGAAGGCAAGAGCCCCTTTGACACTATGGACAGCAGGGACTTGCACAAGGAACCCGACTGCCAGCGATGGAGTACAATTCATTGTCTTTTCCAGTACACAAAAGCTCAAGATGCTGCTTCTTGAGCAACCAAAGACGACCTCAGGGGAAAAAAGAAGAAAAAAAGCAGGTAGATTCTGTAAAAACAAGCCACAAAATATGAGCTAAATGTAAAAGCCTGAGAACGTTCATGCCGTAAGATCACAGCAGCTTTCTTGCCACATCACTTAGCTGGAAGCAGATACCTCAGTGAGCAGGGTGGCTTTTCCCTTCCAACAAAATGAAAAACCAACGACCCAGCCGTACATACAGGGTGAGCAGTGAGAAACCTTACAGTGAGACTTTCAAACTGACTTGGCAACACTTGGAACAGCGTAGCTTTGTTTTCAAGTACAATCAGTAAAGGATAGTGTTATTTAGAAAACAGTCACAATATCCTGGAACTTACTAGATGTAAAATAGCTTTGCAGTGGAGTCAGCAGTCTGTGGGGCCTCATACACCTTTTGCAAGCTTTGAAACAGTCCCCCAGAAAGGGCATTAAATAAAATGAGTAATATCTCTTCCTGCTAAGCATTAAAGGTACACGTAAAAACTATCATTGAGTCAGCACTTGACAGTGGCAGATCATACAGTAAAATTTGTTTTGCTGGAATTTGTAACAGTCTGAAGGTGGCCACTGCCATGCATCTCACTGACTTAGATTTTTTAATTATTACTATTATTTTTGTAGAAGAAAATAACATTCAAAGGACCCATCTCAGAGTATCCGTAATTAGGGAGTAACATCAGGTTTTGATTGGGGGAAAAGGCATGAGCTAAGGACTGTCTTTCCCAGCTGACAAAAGTTGGATATTAAATAAACGGCATTTTAATAAAAAAACAAGCAGGCAAAGAACCAAATACAGAGCCCAGTTAAGTCACTGTAAGTTTTTTTCCCATATTGTTTGGTAGGGTTTAGATAAGCTCAGATGTTTTAGGCTTTCACTTGCTAGCACTGTAGCATAATGCACTGAGTGTGAAGGGGTCCAGCTCAGAGTCCTGACAAGGAGCGCTGCCTGTCACTTATTCAACGATTTTAATAGGAAACGCATGTGAGTTTCAACATTGCATTGTACAATGGTGCATTTCCTTTCCATAATTTATTGTGTATCATTTCTGGAAACTCTGCTAAGTTGGCAAACCCTCCTTATGGGTACAGTTACACCAGTTATATGAACACAAAAGCATTTCTGTCAGCTTTTCATGTACTTTTGGGTAAGGAGGTGTAGCTATCCCAGTAAATCAAATGGTTTTGTTGCCATATGCTCCAATTCTGACAGGACAGGTTCCACTTGGTGGTTGATGTCTAACTGTGCTACCAGGTGAACCACAGATCAAGTTACTCGCAATATTTGAGCAATACTTCAATACTCTACTTCTGTAAGAGGAAATTCAGTTTTGAGCTAGTACAAACATGAGCTGCTGCAAAAAAAGGGAGGCTCCACTACCCCCGCCACCCACCTTTAAGGGTCCCCGTGTTTGCTATAGCAATCATGAAGGTGCGGGGAAAATCAACCACTCTTCTAGGACTTCAAAAGCTCTCACAGAAGCACACAGGAGCCAGGCTGAAACTTGTTCTTCCTACCAGTGGACCAGTGGTTAAGCTTCCATTCCATTCAATGAAGTTAACACCCATTATTTTACTAACATCTCATAAGTTTCATGATAATTTACTGGCTGTACAACGCAGAGGCAGTCTTAACATTATACTGTAAGGCAAGTTACTTGGTTAAGTGTAAGTCTGACTGTATCCCTGCTTAGAAAAAGCCACCTCTACTGATCAACCGAAGAGGTAACAACATTTTCTAATGGGATACAAACAGCGGAACAGACAGACACCCCCCGCCCTGAGGTCAACACAGACCTGACTCATAATAAGAGAGAAACAAGGCCGAGCAGTTCAGCAGTCCCACTACTCTCAGCCCTACGACCAGCACCACAAGCTTGCCTGGAAAAAAAAAAAAAAGAACAAAGTTCTTGGCGAGCACAAACGCCCTTTTCTCTGGATAATAAGGCAATAGTAACAAATCCAACATATTCAGAAATAAAGCATGGAAGTGTACTCTCATTCACCAAGTCTTTAACTGCCCTTAACACAATCATTAACAGCTCAGTTAACCGCCTAGCACAGTCAACTGCGGTTTTCATTCACCATAAATGCAGAGAGACCCCATATATAACCCACAATATGTTGTTAAACCGTTGTATGGGGGGGTGAAAAATTTTGCTATTACAAACTTCCAATTTAACTGCACTGTTGTATTTAAATGTTCTTTGAGATTATCCAGGAGATTACAAGGATGGTTGTTTAAAAAAATCTGTGCCAGCTGCTCTGTGTGTATATTATGAGCATTACAAAGGCATCAAATACGCATTAGTGATGAGATCACCCTAACTAAGCAAACATACTAATACACATCCTGGATACAAACAGTTACAGCGAGGTGTTCTAATACAGGAGGAAGAACATTCCCCCAAGGAAAGAGGGGAGCAGAGAGCATCACACTCATTGCAGGCTCCCACGGAAAGCAATGGCTTGTGTCCCTCATTGGCACCACAGCCCTTGCGCTAAATCCCTCTAACTGTACCAGTCATGGCTTTTTTAACAAAATAGCATGAAGGACCTAACAAGAAGAAGATGGGAAGAAAAAAGCAAACAAACCCATGTATCACAAATGGAGGAATATCAAAAAGACTTCAGAGCAGGGCAACTGGATTGTTACCACTTCAGGACATGAACCCTAGGATCAATTCCATTAAGGAAGAAGGAGCTGTGCTACGCTGCTCTAAAACTTCCACCATAAATTTGTCCTACAGACGTGATGTTATACAATCATATCAGGATCAGACACCTACCGACTGGTTTAGAATGGGACTAAAGGGCAGAAGATGTAGCAATTCTTGCCGAGAAAGTTGTGGTCTAAACACGAACCCTTTCCAGTTGCGGGGGGGCTTGTAGCCCACAAAGCAGCAATTTGAATCCCCAGAAAAGCATTCCAGCAAGGGACACCGCCAGGGAGCACTGGGACACCACCAGGGAGCACTGGGACACCACCAGGGAGCACTGGGACACCAGCATACAGGCTGGCACCAAGGAGCACTAGAGAAAAATCATATCCCTTCTGCTGGAACAGAGGCTTGCTCCTTTCAAAAACTTAATGAAAGCAACTGGAACAAGGAGACAACACAGCTATCAGAACTGAATCAACTTAATTAGTTCAGTCAGCTAAAACAAAAAATGTTTATTGCTCTAATTAAATTAATCCAGTCTACTAGGCCAAAAAAGCCTTGATTCATTGCTCAGAAATCCTCCCTAATAAACCCCAATTTCACCCTACTTTTTCTTTGAGCTATCTTGCCAAATCACAGACAGATACCTGAATGCTTGACCTGTAAAACCATCTTAAGTGCACTATTATTTCTCTGGAGAAAGAGGGAAGCTACATTCAAGGACTCCTCATAGAAAAAAAAAAAGAAAAAAATTCTTTGTTAGCAACCTTTACTTGAAATGTCATAGACAATTTTTTTGCTTAATACTTTTGTGTAGTGTTTGTGTCATGTTAAACAGAAGAATTAGCTGATTAGGCTTTCTCTGCATACAGGAAGATTTTAACACCACCATTAAGCAGCTCAATACTGTTTCAGTAGAATTCTTTTCTCCTGAATCATATCAATAAAGTTGAAGTTCAGCCTGGTATTCGTAAGAGCTGACTTACAGGCTTCTTGCTGCAAGTGTACTTCTCAGATCCAGTAAATGTAACAGAGACCTAGAATTAAGTAACTAGTTTTTAAAACTCTCTTATTCAAAAATGAAACATCACAGAGAGTCTTAAACATTGTTTTACTTTGGGCATGAAATGCTTAAAAAAAATACAAACCCTAGCTTTGCTAATTCAAAAAATAAAAGAATAGAGACTTCACAAGAATTCACAAGCAGCAGAACAGGGTCTTTTTCAGGACTGCTTTTATTTTTCTGCTACTGGCATGAAGCATTCCTTATTCTGAGCATTTTAGTTACACCTTTTTTTTTTCTTTCTTGTTATTAGACTATTACTCAAGTCAGTTAGCTGGCCTTTTAACAAGAGACCCTGGAAAAGCATTTGCCTAGGTGTTACAGTTTAGCCAACTGTAATCTTTTAAAAACCGTGTAAGAGTCCTTCCCATGATGCATATTTTCGCTCTCTCGACTTCCATCTGTGATGATACATGTTATCACAGAGATCAAACATTAGCGCTGGGAGAATAAAAGCGAGTACAGCGAACAATATGGCCACGAGCACTATTTCAGCAAGAAAAACAACTACTACTGGCCTAGTTCCAAAAAGCAACTGAGACAAGTAATATCCAAGGTAATCTCTGAACAGTTTTCTTGCCAATTTTCTCAAATACCCATTACTTTTTCACCTTGAAGGTGAAAATATCCCATAGAACAATTAATTACTGCTTTGAACTCATTAGTGCTATAAAAGGAAATTTTGCCAGGCTGATCCAACACTTCAAAGCAGAAAATGCTGAAAACTGGCAACTTTTACAAATTACACAGTTTAACAAATCATCTCCAGAGATGAAGTCTGCCCTAATGCAAGAAACTGAAGCCACATATTGAACTTCTAACATGTTGCTCAGACTACGCACGGGACGCAATATAGTCCTACCTGCTGTTGTAAGTTTTCTTCTAATGATCCAACAGGAGTCACATTTCACCTGAAAATCCTTTTGCCTACAGCAAAGTAAGAGTGGTCTCATATTTCCTACCCCCTTGCTTTGGGTATGACTGATTCTACTTCCTGTAAAAATAGTGATTTTTTTTTTTTTTTAAATAAGGATTGGCATGGGCAGAGAAGAAAAAGAGAAGAGAAGCAGCTCCATCAGCTAAGACACTCCTCAGGACACCATAACTAATTTATGACTTGCCAAAACTTCAACCAGCTTGTTCCTTTACCGAGATCACAAAGAACATCCACAGTTCAGCATCCATTACTCTAAACACAAGCAAGGCAGGCAAAAAGTCTCACAGACCTTTAAGTAAAACCTTTGCCATTTTCATGCCTCCAAAAAAAGGGGGGTTGAGAGGGAGGTTGAAGAATTATCAAGATAACAGCAGTTAGCACCGATGTGATCCAAGTACTTTAAAACTATTACGTTAGCCCTTCAAACAGTCCTGCATGGGAGACGATGGGGCAGAACGCATCTGTTTTACATATCAAGAGACCAAGATCAAGAGATGAAATAACTCATGGCAAGATCACAGAGAAAGTCACTAATCCAGATACAAGCCTTTCATCTTTCAGTCAAAAGCCGAGGCTCATGAGTTAATCCTATGCATTTCATACACCTATGGTCATCGGGCCACGGGGACGCCACAAGAAGAACTGATCCAGCCGACAGCCCAGCCATCGCTGCGCACTCCTCCAAGAGTCCCTGCTCATGGCTGAGCACAGACCACAGCTGGGAAAAATCACTCTGGTGGCCCGAAACTCACTCCAGCCTCTCCCAAGGGTCCGTCAGACACAGGCATTTACATTTAGTCACCATGCAGGATGAACATACATACGTCAGGTCACACACGGCAGCTGTATGTTGGCTGTATGAAAGGTGCACATCAGTGGGCAGGAGAAGACTCCACCACGGTCCTCAGACGCAGCAGAGCAGGCAGCACATCGCCCAGCTGTGCCCTGAGCCATGTGGAGGTGTTACACTTCAGAGCAGATGTTTCCCAAGAGTAACCAGGAATCACCCATTTGGGCCAAACGCACACACCACACACAGCGTGTGGCTATCCCTGTAAAAGTCTCCCACCTTCTACAGATTTCCTTGAAGCAACCCCAAACGTGCAAACTGAGCTGTGTTAAACTATTACAGAAATAGCTACATATTCAAATAACCTTTTCGCCTTTACTCACTTTACCATTGCTGAAGCCTAAGGAACCGCTGTGACAACGCGACGCTAACCGGCCATTTATCCCCACTGATTTTGCCACTTAATGTAAGGTGCACAATCTTGTGAAGGAAGAAGCGTCAGCCTGACTTAGCAGCTTGCATCCAAATAGCATGAGGAGAATCTCTTGTAGGACATGTTTTACTGCTCCATTTAAATGGAAATTAATAACATAAAGGAAAATTCTATTTGTTCCAAAATAAATTGCATCAACCATCCTTTCCGGACACAAGGCACTTTTGGTGATTCAGGAAGTGAAAAAAAAGAAAAGAGGACAAGAAGCGAAGAAAACCACAACATCAATTCTTCACCCACTCTTAGCTCCAAGTGTTAAGTAAAATAAATACATTTAAGAATTAAAAACAAAACAAAACAAAAAACCACCAAAACACCCAACCTGTTCCAGAGGAATGTAAACGTTTGCTGAAGAGGTCGAACAGCAGCAAATCTCACAAATGTTCCCATCACCTAACCCTGAATTCCTTCATTTGTTATTTCTTCTACACGCTGCTTCCAATAATGAGAGTAATCACGTTTTCAGTTTAGTTCTTTCCACCCCTGACAGGTAAAATCCCTTTTTTATTAACTGCCTATTAGTAAGTCCCACGGTGTCATAGTTGCCAAATAAGGGAACAATAGCTCCATCTTTTATAAAGTACACTTAAAAATATGAAGAAAAAGCACACTGTGCTTGAAGCAGCTGCACTTCATGGGATTATTAAAAACCTCTCCTTTTGTTACCTGGGGTGAAAAATTTAGCCTTGGATAAATTGCACTGACTTAAAACAAGTTAACACCGAAGAGGAATCCCAACTCCATGGCTTCAGGTAATGAAACATGGCACAGAGCCTTTGTGCTAAATATATCTTTCTCAATCCAAATTCTTCTCTCCTATGACTTACAGCCTGAGAAACTTCAGTTCCTTTTATTGTCATTAGCTATAGAGGATGAAATTATTTCTCTTCTTTGAAAAGGAATATATCTGGTCCCTATGTTCTCTCTATACTATAACATAACCAGTAGTGAAACAACAATGTTGACACATGCAAATATATTCCAGTGGAAAAGCTTATCAAAGAAAGAGACTTGCAGAAACTCAATACATTTTTCATGTGAAAGTAACAACTGTTTTTCTAGTCACAGACGCTCCCTTTCTTGTTGAGACACCTTAGGATCACATTGGGGAATGCTGGGTTTGGGGTGCTACAGCTCTTGGAGCCTAATTCTTCCTGTAGCAACAGAGAAAACTGTGTTGTGTGATGCTTGCACAGGCCCTTCTTCGTCCAAATGACAGAATTCATATTCTTTTGCAACAAAAGAAACAATTAATAAGTACAAAATAAAGTCGTCTCTTCAGAGACAAGGTAAGGGGGTTCAACGCATCAACAGCTGAGATAATCTTGATGGGAGAATAATTTTCAAAACAGGAAAAAAATTGAAATGGTAAATACATACTAGTTAGAAGACAATTTTTTTAGGTATGTCCCAGGATACCTACCACTTTACTCCACAGACCCCTGGATATGGGAATCTTCTGTACCTCTCCTTGAGGTTAGACAAGACAAAACACCACCTTTAGCTAACTAAATATGCCTTTTCCCCCTTTTTTTTTTTAATTAAATATAAAGGGTTTGTTTAATTTTAAGACAAACGGAGAAGCTAAGAAAGAGTTAACAAGGGCCTACAGTAGAGAAAGGATATTAAAAGATCTACAGGCAAAATACTACATCCCAATTCCCTTCAGAAAACAAAAGAATTATTGCTACCACGGTATTTATAAAATAATTATGTGATGCTTAGAACTTGTTAAAGTCTAGTTTCTCTTTAAAAAAAACTTTAATAGATTTCCCTAGAAAGACAAGGATTAATGCCATTCATCATTCCACACCATGAAACTTTTCACAACACTGTTTTTCTTCAGTTGAGTACTTCCCTCCAGAGACACACTGTAACGCTGCCATTTGCCTGCATCTACACAATTCAAGTACTGCATTATGGGCTTGGTATTTCTTAGAATTCCTTTGGCATCATCCAGAGTCAGTTTTAATCAAAGATGCAGACTTTCATGTTTACTGATGATACCGATGTTTACTGATAAATGCTCTGGTTCAGCAAAGCACTTAGATACATGCTCAGCTGTTTTGCTGAATCAGGACCTACAGCCCCACATCCTACTAGATCCCACACCCATCTCCACGTGGGTGCAGAACTCTGCTGAAATTCAACTGTTTACAGCTTCAGAGTCTTGCTGATAAAGGAAAAATGCAGTCTGCTGAGTTCAAGCCATTCCAAGTCTGTGATAGAATTACCTCTTCTAAAATACGTAACTTTTCTCTGTACCCCAACACAAAAGCTCTTCAGAATTTTTTGTGTGGTTTTGGAAGATAAAAAACACTATTTATGCATAAACCACACAGAAATGACACAGCAGCTGACTCAATTGGTTGGTTGAGAGACAGAGAGAAGACCAGATTAAAAAACTTAATTTACCCAGCAATAGATCAAATGGCAGTGCTGAGGAAATATTAATTCAGAGGACCTACAGATTTAGTCTAGCTTCCCAATTTTTTTTGGTCTTTGTATTTAAATTGCTCACTTAAAAACATCATTTACTCCTTGAAAGGTACTACTACTTTTTGCATGAAATTAAGATTAACTATCCATTTTTTTAATGTACCTTTTGGCTTCTCAACATTATCTCACCAAGCTTAAAGACATGAAGTTAGGAGGTCATCCCAACTTCAGTTAGGAGTCAAATAAACATCTGACATTAAGGTACTTCAAGTCACCATCAGGATACTGAAAGTATTTAAAAAAAAAAAAAAAAAGACCATTTTCCACCTTTAAAAGCAAGTCAGTGGTTCCTAATTAGGAACCTAACACCTAATTAAGAGCCTAACAATAGGCTCTCCTTAAAAGAGCCCGGCCATTCCCTTACAGGCCCTGCAGAAGGACTCCCAGCCATTCCGACCCGAAGCGTGGCAGCGGCACAAGAGCCAGCCCTCTGTTCCTCTGACTCTTCCCTGGGCTTGCAAGTTTTCAAACACTCCGAGTACTGATTAATCTTGTCCTTTAAAAGGCTTGCTGGCCAGACCATAAAGGGACAGGAGTTACTGGGTGGTTTTTCAAGGGAGGTAGAGGTTGGCTCGTTATGAGAAAGAACTGAAGGGAAAGGGAGGTGGAGCGTGAAATCTCTATCCATTCAAAAGTTACAACCAGTCTGTGCTTTCCTGCAGTCCTCATAATTCAAGAGGCAGCCTCTGTCCCTTGGTTCTCATCCTCTAACCACAATTTAAACAAACAAAATCCCCCACACCTCTGGCAACAAATATTTAGAGGAAAAATAAAACCTACAAGTTAATTACATCTGGGCAATACCAGTGTTTAAAACAGAAGGAAGTTTGTGTGACTCCCAGCATTTTTTTTTTTTTAGATCACATCCTTCACCTTCCAGTGGAAGAACTTTCTATTATACTTTGAAAGATCCGATATTGCTTTTGGAAACACAGCATTCAAGGTCAGGGGAAGTTCCTCTTTAAAAAAAGATGTCCTGACAAGGCCTGTTTCTTCCTGTTAGGTTTATTAGCATGGCACCCCTCACCACCATACCCGGGGGACATGGATCCAGAAGATATATTAGCTTACAAGCAAACAGCCTTAATGAAAATGAAGCACACATGATCTGAACAATATAAGATTACTTAAAAGAACAAGTATGTAGAAAGAATGGAAAAAAAAAAGAAACCAGCTAGGATAACAATACAGCAGAGAACCAGGGAATAAAGAGCTGTTGAAAGAAAACCATAGAGACAGACCTAATGTGAGCAGGTAAACCAGTAAGCTCAGCATTACAGAAAACGGGTACATTCTTCAGTATATCCAATTCTTAAAGCCTCTCCATCAGCCTTACTATAACCATGAAAGTCTGTCCCAAGGAGAGAGGTGTCTACAAGGCAAGCACAGGCACCACCAAAGGTCAGAGGCGTTGAGGGAAAGAGAACATAGCTGCATGGGCGAAGTCGGGGTGGTATCAAATGCTGCAGCTGTGCTGCTTTGTTGGCAGCAGGAATGATTTGCACCACTGGAAGATCTACCCCAGAGGACCAGAATGAGACCCTTGGCCAGTGCAGGTCCACAGGCTATATCACCCTTCTGTCTTCTTTCCAGCTGAAGAGTAAGGCAGGGGAAAAAAAGGGAAAAAAGAAGTTCAAGTTAAAAAAAAAAATTCCCATTCCTTCATGGAAGAACCTATCTTGCTGAAGGGTTGGCCCTCAGGGTCTAGGGCAGGTATGTGTTTCAGCTGTCCTCTAAGAGATTTTATCAAGACATACATCCAACTGCACAAATTTGCCAGCAAGCAAAATAAATATGTTTCAGCCTTTGATTTAAGCCACATTAGTACAGAATATTTTGCTCCCAAAACTACAAAGTCAGACTTTCTTATGAGGTTATCCAAGGCTGTAGCGTGTGCAGTTCTGAGTGTTTATGTGGAGTTCCTACTGCAGGTTGTCAGATCTTAGTTTAAGCCCACTTCAAGAATGTAATTCCTCCAGACAGGCAGGTAGTTTGCCAGCAGTTCTCCTCTCCATCCTGCTTTGGATTTTCCATGGGAAAGAAAAATCTCACAGTGATCACAGTTTTCTTTGCAGACTTTTTCTGTACAACTGAAGCCGCATAAATACGAGCTTACAAGAAAGCTGCGTACAAGCTAAAAGTAAATCAGATTCAGATAAGCATTTAGCTACATATATCCAAGTAGTAAGAGGAAGTAAAGAAACAGACAAATATTCTTTGAATATTTATACAGACCATTTTCAATGCAAAGTTACTGAGGCATATTCTTTAAGCTGTTAGCATGAAAGAGATGCAGTTTTGTGGCTCGGGTTTGAATATGCATCTCTGTCTCACATCATCTAACTCAGGGTTTCTTTGAGATATATTTGACACATTGGTACCTTAAAAAGCAAGAATAGAAAGAAAAAAAACCACAAAACACAGATTCTGTCTAGAAGATCACCTATATCTGAAAAGATAACAATGCTGAAGGTATTTGAAAGCCAGCAACAAAACCTAGACCAGTAAGAGCAATGTCAGTGTAGGACTGGCAAACAAAAGAAAGGTGTGCCCTCCTGCAGCAGCCTCACTACTTCAGAAACAAAGAGTAAGCTGGAAAAAGGCTTAATATATAAAAATCAACACCCTAGGGAGGTGGCATGCTGCCCCCTGCCTCCCCCAGGCTTCACCACAGGCACACGGGGATTTTATTTATACTTTTTAGTTTTATTTATACTTCTCAGATCTATTTCTACTCGTATGTTAATGGTCCAAGCCGGAAAAAGCACAGGTTCTGTAGACTGGCAATTAAGAGCCGAGCCTGCGGTACCCTGGCCATCACACTGACAGTAGCTTATGGGCATCTGCCACGGCTTTTTCCGCACGTGACTAGAACGTGTTGCTTGCTCCCACCCATATTTCACCTACAGCCACAAAGTCCCTGCATTTAAAGTGTAATTGTTTGGGTTAACAGGACCCTGTTACTACTAAGAGAAAAACGCTGCAAAAGCTCTATCCAAACAACCTTCAGAGAGCTGTCCTTCCTCGGTTGTAGTTCTATCTGCCTGAGATCTCTTTCTCTCTCCCCTTCGTCAGAGTCCATCAGTTCTTTATTGCTTTTATCTTACTGTACTCATGATATTCTGTAAAGGGCATTAACTAGTTGCTCTCAATAAGAATTTATTGCAAAAATAAAAAGCACGGAAGAAAACCAAAACCCACAGGACAGGCACAGCTAGAAACCGCAACGATAGTGCTTCCTCACCTCCCCCTAACGAGCTGTGACCCTTCCCACTCCCTTCTGCTATCTTCTTCCCATGCAGATAGTGGCGGGGGGGGAAAATCAGTCTCCAGGAAAGAAGTAACTTTGAAGCTAATCCTGCTCTGAGCAGGGGGCCGGACTGGGCTTCCAGAGATCCCTTCCAGCCAAGATCATTCTATGACTCCATTTATGAACAAGCATCTGATCAAATCCAAGGCCACAGCACTTTTTTCAGAGTTTGTTTCAAGAATAGTTGCCAGAGGAAAACACAGAATTGGGGAGTAAAACAAACAAACAAACCAACCAACCCACAATAGAATTAAAGACTGACACACTAACATTATCAAACACTGAATAACTTTCTAGTAGTAGTACTATGTCTGATACACATTTAAATTAGCGGGTTTTAATTAAAGCTGGCATTGGGATGTAAGCTGACTTCTTAGGCAAGCAATCTCCTCAGCAACAGAATGGAATTGTGGTTTTGATCAATTAAAACAGTATATTCCACACTGGTACTTTCTTTCAAAGCAGATTTTTATGCATCTATAATGATTCAGATTCACTCCAAGTAATCGCTCTTCTCAGCCAAGACCAGCATTCATATCCTCAGCTCAAGCCACAGACACACTCAGACACACCCTGCATTGCTGAAAGTTCATCTGTAATGAAGCTATTGCAAAATGTTAGCATCATGTACTATTAAATAATCAAAGTTACTAATGTTGGATGGATGCCTTCAGAAGGTCAACTCCAGAGAAAGTCCCACAAGGCTTGAGGGCTTGAAACAACATAATTTTCCATACTGACGATGAAAGGAAGCCAAATTGTAACACATTTAATTGCTCAGCCCTGTCTCTTCCAAAGCTGGTCATCTTTTCCGCAGTGAGGACATCTCAGATTTAAGCAAGCCATCTGTCCAGTGTCCACTTTTCCCAATACCTCATTCTGACTGACTGTATATCCACTTGGCCTCTTCTCCAACGACCCGTGCTGTATGCAAGCTGGACACACAAGAGGCTTCCCCTTGTAACCACAGGAAGAACTCTGACAAACACACTGAGAATAATTTCTTCCAGGGCTGAAGTGACTACAATATAAGCTAGGTACTTGAACTGTACAGATCCTTCCTTTCTGTGTCACAAGTTATTGCAACACATTGTTTTAAAAATCCTTATCTAGGACAAAATGTGGGATAGGAACAATCCCCATAAATGGCAACGCATCTTCCTAACCTACGAGGCCTCCAGTAACACTGACAACTGCTGTTAAAAGGTCTTTTCCATCACCATTGACAATTAACTTTAAAACAGATTGAACAACTGTCAGGAACGATCGAGGTGAGATTTAGCCCAATAGCGGAGGAAGGATGGACTCAGCGATGGACTCAGTGACCTGTTACATACCTTTCATACTTATTTTGGGGAAATGTTGTCATACATTTCTTTTTATAAAGTAATCAGAACTTAACTGCAGATGATACACCTTGAAGGCAGCACTGCACTGAGTTGGTGCACCCGATCAGCCCAGCTCTGTAGAGAGACCCTAGCTCAGGTTCTGAAGAAACACAGCTTCACCAGCACAACCCTGTTCCCGGGGTAATAAATCCAGCCTTGCAACACAGCTAATAGTTCAGCCTCAGCATCGCGCTGGCAGAGCCACCCTGCTTCCACTCCCAAAGGCTTCCATGGCAACTTTCCCCTTCATAATATACGTACACCATGCGATTCCCTTTTTAAAAATAAATAACCACAATAATTCATGTTATGGCTGCAGTTCTTTCATGATTTTAAGAGGGAACGTAGGTGCAAGAAGACTCTTACAGGAACAGCATTCTGACATCACCATACCAGCACTCATGATCACAATAGTTTTATATAAAACCCAGACATAAATATAAACTTTAGCTGACCTACATTTTTCCAGGATGAAAAAGTATTTTTGATCAATAATTCTGAATATATACAGTAAGTTACACTGAACACAGATTTACATAATGCCACCTACCTGCAGCTGCAAAGCACAAAATCATCAAAGCAAACACTGAAGCCACACAACTTGAAGACATTTTTGCAAATGCTCTGTCTTCTCAAATCAACTCCCTTTGTAGCTCTTCATGTAGATTTACTTCCTTTGAAATTTGTGGTATGTTTTGAAATCAAGTCTTCCAGACTTTTAATTGCCTACAGAAAAAAGTAAAAATAAATTTTAATACAAATAACTTGCAGACATGTTACTAGATATTTAAAATTGCCTCTCCTGTAACAAAAGAAACAAGTTACTTTTAAACAATTCTTTCTTAAAGGACTGCTAGAGGAGTGCATTTTTATATTGCCAGATACCCTAGGTAGTGATAGCGAAGTACTCTTTCCTCCCTGTATTTCAGCACCTCTTCGCAGCTGTTGCTCTTCCACATTATCCATTGTGCAAGTTGTGACCTACTTGGAAGTGAAATCCCAGAGTCCTTTCTGTCAACTAACACTGAAGTCCTGCTGAAGCCTGCCAGTGGTACTCAGAGCCTCAGACATGTTTATTTAAAGTATTCAGACTTTCTCTGGGACATATAAAAATTTGTTTATTTATCTGCTGCTACCTTTATTATGCCATGGCAAAATGTTTCACATGTGCTCTAGCTAGTTTATGGGTAACACGATAAATTTAACTCATTTCTCATTATCACAAATTCTGAAGACTTTTCAAGGCCACTTGATGCTAAGTGTAAATATAAAGCTGTTCAGAATCTTTATTTTAAGAGATTTCAAGATATGATATACCAGGTCAGTAAAACAACTTCAATGTGCTACACAAATAAGTGACGACACAACGGATGCCTGCAAGCATCAAAACCAGAAAAACTTCTGGCCCCGGAATGCACGCTGCAGATTTTTGAGGAGAAACACTTACTATATGCACAATACCTTCTTCCACTCTTTTTTTTTTCCATCTATTCTCAGTCATCTAGCTGTCTAGAATGAGACCATGGACCACGTAGGTAAAGAACTAGTACATTGGTATCATATTCAATGAAATAAAAATCTTATCTACTTCACTTGGCTACCAGCCTCCAGGAGCTGAAGATGACAGATGGTGCCATAGCAACCAAAAACTCACCCCAAAGCAATGCAAGCTCTAACAAACAACCATCACGGGGCTAACTGATAGCGAAATGCTGAGTCAGGACCAAAGTCTAAACTGTGACAATATGACTACCAGTTAAAAGGTTCTTGCTGACATTAAAATGGGATGAAATACAAAGTCAAACAAAGCCAGGGCTAGGCTCTGTTACACGGCACAGGGAAAACATGCAACTGGACCAGCAGCACTTCAGGATACCTGCTGACAGCACTCCTACCGCTACAAGGGAAACGCCAGCAACTCCATTGCGGAATTTCTCCGTGGGTTACACTGCCCTGTGCAGAGGGGGCTGCAGCTACCCACCAAGAAAGGACCGTCAGCGCCCAAGGCCAGGACCAACGCCTCCGACAGATCGGCGCCCAGCTCCCCGCGCCTCTGACCGGTCTCGGCCGTGCCCCAGCTCCCGCCTGCGTGGGGGGAGAGCCCAGGAGTGGCTCTGCAGGCTGCTGGGAGCACCCAGACACCACACTTCTGCAGCACAGAAATGTCTGGGCCAAGGAATGAGCTGGATATCTACCACAGCCTGGGATTTCACGCAGTTCGCTTTCAAGCTCTGCATCCCATATAAGCGGCACATTTGCTTTTGTGTCCTGTTTGCTTTTAGCACATGATATTTTAGGTTGAAATTCCGTAACTGGTTCTTTCCCCTGCGTAGCTCCTCATTGCCTCCCTTAGAGTGGCTTCGAAACATTGTCAGATAACAGCAGTGAATGAAGGAAACACCTAGAGAAACGGTAACTCTAGCAATGCTACCTAGTCATCTTTATCTTCTACCTACTGGCACTTCATCTGGGGAAAAGGAGTTTACCCTTGACTCTGAAGAGGTACACTTACCACTTTGCACAGTGTAAGCAAGATCTGTGTATCTTGCTATCTGCTATTCACAAAGTTATGTATGATTAATGTATGACTAGATATCCCAAACTGGAGGTTCTTTTCCATCAGAATTAGATTATGTGAGACTGTTACTATCTGTGAAAATACTTAGTCATACTAACCTAAAACCTTGGCCTCAAAAATTAAGAGCCTATGAAACTATCCCGGGATGTTTAAAATAGCCTTAGCCACAAAAAAAAAAAACCCAAACTGCATTTTTGTTCTCTTCCATGCATTGTCCTTATTAAAACTGGCCTTGAACTTAGGAATAGATATTAACTAATCCAAGATTAAAAAAAAAAAATAAACAAATACCTCCTCGTATATCATTCATGTAACAACATCAGTTCTGTTTAATTTTGCTTATTCCATCTTAAAATATAACACCTTTACTGAGGTTGAATATTTGATCACTTACAGGTTCTCTGGCACAAACTATTCTTTCCACTGTTTGCGAGGATCAATACACTTAAAAAAAACATTAGGTGAGACTACAACACTATCACACAACACAACTGAAGTAACAAGACGCTGCAATGAATTTCTATCCTTAACAGCAAGACAAACAACACAGCCTCATAAAACAGCAACAGTCCATCATACAACCTCAAACAAGCATGATTTACCTGAAGATTTCTTCTATGACATTTTGTAAAAGATGGGTTCATCTTCAAGAAAAAATAGTTCTGGAGAAGGATGAACACACACACAACCAATGCTGGAGACAGCTCAAAACAGGAAAACCTCCGAAAATGACGGCCTCCTTGGGCAATTTATAAGGCTTGTAAAAATTATTCATCCTGAACCTACTGGAAGCATTCAGTGAGCTCCTAGATCCATCTCATCTCCCCCTAGAGCATAATGTTATATAGCTAAACCCTCAAATCCATGAGGAATACTGAACCTTGTGGTAAATTAAGGCCAACCTTTATTAAACAGAGTTTTGGACAATCCTTTAACACAGAAGTTTTTGAACATGAAAGTCCAAATCAAACAGGTTTAATGCCAAAACGGCAAGCCATAAGGAATTTATGACAGATATTGAACATCATTTGGGAAGTCAGATGTGAGCTGGAATCATTTGTTGCAATTTCTCTAGATGAAAAGAAACCTAAATCTACTCAGTGAGAGTATTTGGTTGCTAACTCAATTTTTAAATGCTGCCTTAAATAAAAATTATCAAATACTGTAAATCATGAGATTTCTAGCCAGTGTTAGCTATAAAAGACCATCATAATGTCCTGCAAGATGTCATATGTGCCAACAGGCAACGAATAAGCCTTCTGAAACTTGAGTTACTGATTTGTAACCATCACCACCATCATCAACGACGAACACAAGAGAAACCAGGAAAGGAACAACTACAGCACATACGCTCAGTAATATACTAAATACGAAAACACCAGACATTTCTTAGATCGCTCTTCCATCAGCACAAACTGCTCATTCTTCAGCGACATTTTTAAGGCTCGCAGTTGTGTGGAAATAGGGAGCACAGGGAAAGAACCCAAGATAAAGCAGTGCAACCAAGAGCAGCTGAGCATCCCATTCTGTGCCAACCACCCAATATGTCAAAAGGCCAAGTTTTGATTTGACTTTGATTTGGGAAAGATGATCTAAAAAGGAGAGAGAATACATATGCATTTCCATCTGTATGTAAAAATGAAAGAGTGATTTGATTCCTACTGCAACCCACTGACCAATAACATTTACAAGGTATAACTTGGAGCCGTCAGTATACGATCGAAAAGCCCTAGGCTTCTACTCTGATTCTGCCAGCTCGTGAAGGGTGAATAACGGAGACTTAAATGAAAGCTAGGAAGAGCTTTCTACAGAAAGGGCTCACTTGCTTGAAGATAGGCATTCACAAACTTAAAAGGGCAGTCAAACTTCAAACCTTGAAAGACAACGTGAAATGGTGACAAGCTGACAGCAAGTTTCATGACTTTAGGATGGATGATATCCAAACTGCCAGCTACACATCAGTAATTCAAGTCAAAATGCACAGACAAAAATGCTACTAATAATTCATTTAAGAATAAACCTACTAAGCAGGTAATTAGTCAGTATTTTGGAAAACCTGATCATCCTGTGACAGAAGTCAGCTATGAAGCTGCTATTATCTGACCATCTGCCAGTACCAAAGAGAAACGAGTAACAAAATAGGTGAGAAAAATTCAGCTGTGGTGCAAAACATGCCAGATCTTGCTTCGGTGTGAAACCCGCTGTCACTAGAAGAATATGTGAAACCTGCAAACTAGGCAAAGTTGAGGCAGTCGACAGAATCAGGCGACATTTCCTTTGAAATAAGAGAATAAAGCTGTGCAAAGGGATCAGGAGCCTAAACTATTTATCCAAGAAGTAAACACAACTGCTAGTCAATTTGAGATTCAAAAGAAATTTCCGAGAGAATCATCTTTTCCTTTGGGGTATATCTGGGTAGCTATTTTTGTAACTGAGGTCACGAAAGGGCATATTAAAAGTATAACCAAAAAATCCCAATGAGGAAGAGGAAGAGAAGATGACATGAGAGCTTTGGTTTACTAAACATACTGTTTTCATGCCAATGCTTTATACTACTACCAGCTGCAAGAAAGGCTGGCAGAAGAGGGCATCTGCAGCCGGAGCCACTGACGACTGACTCAGAGGCAGTGTCTGCCGGGGTCATTTTCACTGAAGTTCGCGGTCCAGAAGTCCTGATAAAAGCGAGGGCCTAAAAAACACAGAAGAGCCTGTTTTGTTGAGAAGTATCATTTCGCAGATTCAATCAGGAATGTGTGTTACCAGGATCATCAGTTAGAATCTTACTACTACTAGATTTTATTAGGTTTGAAAGAAGACCGGAGGAGTAGAAGAGGGGAAAACATTTTTAAGTCCATGAAAACAAGAGAAGGAAGTACGACGTTTTAATTTGGTTTAAAGTAGGAGCCTCTAATGTCCATGACAATTCTAATGAATAAAGCCTAGCTAGAGACCAGTGAAAAGTATGATGCTTTTGGAGGACACTGGGACATGCTGACTGGCCTGTGAGCATGGCCAGCCACAGAAGGACAGATGTCATTGGTACTCAATGCCGGAGGACAAACAATGCTCCTTAAATCAATGGTATTTAAAAGAATCTGACTTTTTTAGAGCCAGCAGCAGTAAGCACAAAACACAAATTACTTCAGGACACTACTGTTATGTCTCTACCTTCCATTAACCAAAATATTTTTTTCTTTGTAAAAATCTGTTACTCATCTTCCTCAGAATTCCAGTCTTTTGTGGATTTTTAAAGCTATCCTTTGAACTAAAATGTCACCTTTAATACTACAACATGACCAAAGAATTCAGCAGTTAGAAGCATGCTGCTTATTCTTAAAAAAAACAAACAAACAAACAACAACAAACCACACAAAAAACAACCACTTTTCCACTAAGGATTTCCCAGCCATCACTGACAGGAGCTACCAGGACATAAGGCTCTGTGGCCTAGGGATGGCTTGTTACTAAGAAATCACATTCTGTGCTGTTCTGCCACCAGCAGAAAGGTATCCATCCCCACTGCTGCTTACCGCTCTTCAGAAAGGGGACAAGACCCTGCTCTATACGGCTTCAAGAGCTATAAATGAAAATCACCAAGTATACAGATTAAGCTTTGTCTTCAGGACACCTGAGCACCTTTCTACTCTGCCGGTTGCTGTACTTCTAGCAGAATACCTCTTACATGTTACTCTTCTTGAGATCAGTGGTCTCCTTAGCTTCGATTCTTACCCACTTGTCTTCTAGTAGATTTCTTTTTGCCTACTTTTCAAAGCTCTCTGCACAGTCCAACCTAGCACTATATACGCCTGCAGGTGGCCACAGCCACAGATTTGGGGGTGTTTCTGTTTCCCATTAAAGGCTTCCATAGCATAGGAACTGGCCACATTTATTGCTGAACTGGGTTCTTGTTGCTTTATTTTCCCCTTTTATTTCTGTTCCCTTAAGCCCTTTCCCCAATAGTCACCATCTGTTTCTTTAATCACCACCTACCCTTCCCATACAAGTTCTCCCCTTGCCTTAACTCTATCCTCATTGCTGTCTAACCTTTTCCTTTACTGCCTGAAGAATAACTTCCACTTCCTCTCCTCCTTATCGACATGGACTCTGGCAATTCCCTCCTCTTTCCATGCACGGTGCCAGAGGTTGCACAGCTCTCTACAACACTGCTAACAAACACCTCTCTACCAAAGCGAGCCAAAAATCATCCTCCTCTTAAGTCACATCGCAAGTCCCAACAAAGTGAATGGGGATACTTGAGCGGAGCCAGCAGTATCCGTCCCTCTGTTTTGTTTTGCCATAGCAACGTGAACCCAAGTTTCTAGGCCATCCAAGAAAGGCTTCGCGGCCAAAGCTTTTTCACTTTTTGTTTGTTTGTTTTATGCGTGGCAACCATTTAACTCATTTAACCGGTTTTCTCCCATTCGTCTGTGTTGATTCCCTACGTGAATGCAATGAATACATGTGGTCCACGCCTAAGTAAAAAAGGCAATCATTTGTAATCAAGTACACCCAAGCTCAATTAAAAAAAAATAATTCACAAATGGTTAACTACACAAGCAGTTCTATAAACAAACTCTTCCAAGAACTGTTCTATTCCTAACCCTATTCCTAATAAATATGCATTTTAACAGATTTTTTATTAGGTGCCATTTATCCTCCATCAATCCTGTGTGATTTGCACACGTACCGGTCGGAAAGCTGACTAATAAGGTCAGCAAATATTAATGTGGAATTGAAAATTTGTATGTGTTTTTTTATTGCCTACGTCCAAGGCATACACATGAAGTTCCACCATTCAGAACTCAAACCAGTAACCATTAAGGGCACAGATTCTGTTTTAGAAACAACAAAGTGGTTTCGTTTACGGGGAATATATGAATAGTAAGAAAACTAAAAATCCTGACATGTCAAAAGCCCAGGGAAAAAGTAACTCTGATGTCCTGCAGTTCACATGCCGCTGTGCTTGCAACGGGACATTTCAACAAGTCACAGTTAAAGGCTATGGGAACTGGACAAGTGCCAAGGGAAGATGTTTTATGCCATTTAGCAATTGTGCCCTTCTATTCCATGTGACTTTTGTTTTAAGATTTTGTTTATTTATTTTCTTATTAATGTATTACAATGTAGCCTGCCAAATTACAGGAAGCCGCAAAACATACACAAATGAGTCCATAAAAGATGTGAAACCATTCCACCTTTTGAGTAAGTTTACTGAGGTTGGGTTTGTTACCTGGTACCTGCTTTGCCCACACCTGGCACGAAGCTCCTGTTTGGATGGGGGTGTCTATTCTTAGTATCATTTCATAACCAACTTTGCCTTCAGCTTCCCAACAGGTTTTTTTTTAATCACCTGACTTGAATTGCTGTGAGTTTAGATCAGAAAAATAAAGTCATGACACCAGACACTGTGGAAGTTTCAGCTGAATAATCATTGCACAACATCACACAAAAGGAATAGGCCGTTTACAGAAACAGGATAAAAATCTTTCTGTTGCATGTTCCCAGGACTTCCCTTCCCCCAAACACAGGGAAGTACGCAGCTGAATCTTTATAGGCTGAGGGGCAAGGTTTTGCTTATCAAGCGTAAACAAGAGAATAGCCTCTTACAGGATCAGGATGTAGGAGGGTTTCAATAGGTGGAAGGGAAGGAAGTGCATTCGGGAGTCTTTTATGGAAGGAGTACATAAGACTCTTCCACAAGAACGAGACTGGAACAGATTCCTTTTTGACAACAGCAGAAATTCTTAGAGGTCACCAAATCTCTACAGAAGAGAGCGCACATGGCACTGAAGACAGAGTCCAACAAGACCAAACACCCCACGTGTAACTTGAGTACCAAACCAGAACTTTTCTACTTTAACATAGAGCCCCTGGGGACATCCTACATCAGAGCATCTCTAACGGGAGTGGAGAAAACAAGATGTTGGCATGCTGTACAGTTCTTATGGTATAACGGCTCAAGCACTCTGCAATCTAGTACCAGTTTCAGCCACATATTTTCTCTGCAACTCGCAGTTAGTGTATTCTTTCACAAACAAAAAAGTCGTAACAGGACCTCAACATGGCCACAGCAGCCCCCCCATAACACCTACCCAGAAAGGCAGCGCTGCTTTGGGCAGTTGTGCTTCTGCCTTCTAGTTACAGCATGGATGAAAAATCTCACTGCTCTCATCAGGGAATACCAGTGGCACAATTATATGTCATCTTCCCAATGAACTTTCAGGTAGCAAGCAGGAGGAGGAAAAAAGCAGAGACTCCTAGAAATGTACACGTATAAAGACTGGGTTGAAGATTTCATGGGCTGCAATGAAAACTATGAGTCGCAAATCTACACTTACATAAAACACAGGTTCCAAACGAACTCAACCAGTAATATCTCACCAAAAGTAACAGGAACCAGGCTGTCATGTTTTTTAACTGGGACTTGCCAGTCCTGAAGAAGTTTACCCTGAAACAAAAACATTTCTAGTGCACAGGAATCTTCAGGTAGAAGAAGATGATCATAAATTGCACAAACCAAATCTCTACAACCCTTCCTCCTCATCGTTTTATTTCTTTAGCCTAATTACTTTTTTTTTTATGGTTTCTAATTGGAAACAGAATAGGTTTCCTGGCACTGGACTATCTCACTCTTCACAAACACAGTAGCAGCCAACAACCTCACACAAACTTCATTTATCTTAAGTTTTACTTGGCTCAGTTTCTAATTGCACACCTAAACTAAACAGATAACAGCTCTAATGCACCTATCAAGACAGATATAACGCTAGGGATGGCATCTCCTCGTGGAAAAGGAGCCACAACAGGATGGAAAGTTACCAACAACTCAGCGAGGCTTGTTCCCCTCAGGGTAAAAGATTTCAGCAAATTATTCTATTAATGAATGCTTGATGCTGTTATCTTTTCAAGACTAAACTGCAAAACCTTAGAACTGTATCTAGAAATATTCTAGCTGGAACCTTCCTACCAGGAAAAAAGCTAAATCAGTCTCCATTGGATTTAAAACCTTGAAATGACTTCTATATATTTAGAAAAGTGGTTTTGAAACCATGGCCTACAAATACCCAAAATTCTCTGGGTTAATTGTAGGAAACCCACAAGGGGTAATAATGAAAAGCAAGACTATTGCATGAAGCATAAATTTGCTATATAAGGATGCAATCCTTTGTGGGGAAAAAAAAAAAGGAAAGGATGGTCAGCAAATTGAACAGAACTGAAAATCAGTGTGTTCCGCTACACATGATACAAATCAGCCCTCCCCGCTGCCCATAAGATGCTACAAGATGTAAATTAACAGGCTAAAATATTAACTACCAGGTACTTGAAAGTTAACCGCATGCATTATCAAAACCACATTTTGGGGGGGGGGGGGGGGATGGGGGGGGTAGGGAAGAAGAAAAAAGAAGCATGGATTGAATTTTGCTCTCTAGAATAAAGCATACTCTAGAAAGCAGGTAGATTAAGAGATTATTTCTCCAGGTTACTAAACAAGAACACAAGAAAAACACATGCATCAGAAGTTAGCTGTTAGCCACTACATTTTCAGATGCACATCTGTAAGACAGGAAACTTCTCCCACACAAATAGGGAAGACCTTAAACTGCTACACAGTTAAAAGAATGAGTCAAAAGGAGCTTCCCTTTGTGTAGGAGTAATCTACCCTCTCCCTAATTGCCTGCCAAAAAACCAGTGTAATTTAATTTGTTGGGCAGAGAAACACGTTCAGGTCCAGGCAAGTCTTTTTTCATTAAAATTATCATTTATAAGCACTGCGATGAGGATTTGTTTCAATCAAGATACGCATCACTGGTATGTTCCACTCAGAGCACAGATATACTCCCACGTAATTTTTACCATATAGAATTTCATGCCTGTCATTATTTTATATTAAATGTATACATGAAGACTGTAAAAAGCTTTGAACAGAAGTTTAGGAGGACAGAAGGCCACAATAAATTCCCGTATTCATGTAAATAATTTGTGCATCTTGTACGCCAGAAGGAAAACACTGCACCTCATCACTGGGGCGAACCAAATCACCAGATCTACAAGTATTCAGAAACACTGGTGATTTTAAACACTGAAGGGAGGAACAAATCCATCACATAACAGGAGCTGTACATCCTGGAGGAGTGACTTGGTCCATTAACGTAATAGCCGTAATATAAGAAAAGACCCGTCTTTTCAAATACCGCAAGAGCTGTTTTGTAAATCAAACCAGAATTTTCCTTCACTCAGATTATTGTCAAGACCACAGCACTGCATTGGTGATAAAATACTACCACGGTTCTCAATCACCTTGTGTCAAATGCAGCTACAGTCTGATAAATTACTTCTATCGGTCTATGACAGAAGAGGACATATGGGTCTTCAATCCTCCTCCAGCTTCTTGACAAAGCAATGCATGTGTTCAGCAGATCTATACTACCCAGTAAGCTCACTGGATACTCTAGGATTTTTTTTTTATTGTCCCCAACTCACACAATGAACCCACACTGATTTCCAACAGAAAATGCCTATGCTTACAAAGGAAATCAGAGTGTCAGTGAATTGCCACTCTTCTCCAGGCTCATCAACGTTACATTATGTATCGCAGCCCCGATTGCCTTCTGTGCTGAAAAACAACCTATATATTTTAGCTCTATAATTAACCTGTTTCAGACTCATGACCTCCAGATAACCTATTCTCCTGCAATCTAAACAGGTCTCTTGCAAGGTCACAACTAAACTTATTTAAAAGAGGGGCCCTTTCCAGCTGACTCCCAGAATCTTACATGTTGCAACAAGAGAAAAAAAAAAAACAAACTAAAAAACCCACCCAAACCCAAAAACAAACAAAAAATCTGAACTTGGCCAACTAGTATAGTGAAATTAGCTGGAATTAAGTTGGTTAACAATAAACAGATATAGCTCATTTTAAAGTACTACTCACTGAATATGAAATTATTTTCATGTTTTTGTGAATAAATTC
This sequence comes from Phalacrocorax carbo, assembly GCF_963921805.1. Classification (NCBI taxonomy): domain Eukaryota; kingdom Metazoa; phylum Chordata; class Aves; order Suliformes; family Phalacrocoracidae; genus Phalacrocorax; species Phalacrocorax carbo. The sequence continues at coordinate 58,217,739 of NC_087518.1, forward strand.
ATTTATTTCATTACAAATATATCATAAACTAACGTTTTGCCACACAATTATTTGGAAGCAGTACAATTCAACAATATAACACTTACAGTGCAATATATAAAATGTTCTCTGCTGAACTTGACAAGTGTGACTATTTAGATACTCAAGGTCATAAAGACTGTTCTTCCAAAAAATCTATTTTGACAGACTGGAAATAAAAAAAAAACACAACCCCATGGGATATATACTAAGTAGCACTTTTGAGGTCCCTCTTTCAGTCGTTTCCAGAGATGTGTAAATCTGTTTCATTTTGGCTACCACTGAGTTAATTGTTGCTGTAATAGCACAAGAAATGCCGCTCTGTTGGATGACTGCCAGCACATAAAAATGCGATTCCACAGTTACGGATAAAGCAATTCCAAGTGCACTACTCCTTCGCTAGTACGTTTTTTATGGCAAAACACGCATCTATTCATGAAGTGGCTAGAAACTAGCATACCGCTGTTAATCACCACAAATATTACTGCTGTGGAAGTAACGCCTATTTATAATACACAAATATTTTGTGGAACTAGATCAAAAATAATGCAATAGCAAAGATATTTGCAATCCGTATCCCAGCGGGTGTTGTCCGAGATCTGCATAAGTTGCCCAAGCCTTGGTAGTTCACATCTTAAATGTTAACAGAATATTATTGGAGATATCAAACAAAACATTGCAAGACAAGTTAGGCAAAGCTTCAGCACTATTTTCAAGTGACATTAACCAGAAATCTCACTTTGACTTTACAAACTTTACTTCAGCAGCTCAGAGAACCGTATAGGGGAGAGAAAGTTCGTCGATGGAACTTAACAAGCATCTTTTTGTACCTTCGGTATCTGGCAGCAACAGATACTGCTTTAGAGAAGCGTGGCCACTGGAATACATACATACCTGGTCACTGAAACGACAGGAAGAAAATTCATATTCATTTAATACCTTGGTAGGCTGTCAGTGCCATGCCAGAACCTGAGGAGCTTACATCTCTTCCTTTAAACCTGACATGGGACTGTTAATTTCAGTTGAACTACATTCTGCCTCCACTTGGTCTAAGACCTAAGTCTAGGAGAATACATAATTGTTATTACTCACAAGTGGCAAATGCTCCTAGGCATGTTTTTACCTCACCATCAGTGAATGACAGCTTAACCCCCAAGAATAAGCAGCAAGATCTCTCACATTTACTGCAGGGTAAGAGCCCGGTCCCTGGCTCTTACCACGGAATAGCTGACATGCTGCAAATTCCCATCTTCACTTAACATTCAGCAATCTGTTTGTATACCCATACCTTAAGTATTTGCCATTTGGCTGCATCAGACTTCACAGACTAGAAAGAATTACGGATCAACACAAGTAATCCAGAAAACCTCCTTTGGCAACAGCCTTTACACTCAGTATTCCTGGCGCAAAGGCCGTAATCAGTTGTTATCCCAATACAAATCTAAAAATCATTATTGATCCATGCTGGGAGCGTCAGTTGACCTTTACAAAAATAAGCTAGTAATGACTTCTTAAAACCTAAGAGAATATCTAAAAATATTCTCTCTTATGGAAACCCTAAATACTAGGAATAGTTTCTTGTGAGAATAGAACTTTTTTGCAAGTCAGCTTTAGCCCTCAAGATTTCTGCACACAATCATAAACGGGATACAGTTTTACTGTGAAAATATTTTGCTTAGCTCATTCTCTAAAACTTTTGGGGATTATTCAAAATATCATTTCTTGGGTTTAATTAATTAATCTCAAACACCTTCAAAGAGAAATTTCACTTAAATAAACCACTGATGTTTTTTCAAGTTCTGTTCTGGCTAATATGACAAAAAGTCTGTTCAGGAGAGTAGGAGACGCCTGCTAGAGCAAACTAATAAAGCAGCATTCAAAAAGAATGTGTTTATTTGAATGTATGGTTGTGGGGGGGTTCAAGTAAATAGATATTCATCTTCTAAAGAAATACAATCAAAAGTACAGGCCCAAGGTTTTAACAAATTGCAACTGCAGTAGGAAGAGAGACTTCATAGACAGAAAGTTTTGACTTCATAGACAGAAAGTTTTGTGTTCCCCCTGCTGGTTTAGCAATTAACTTCAAAACACTGTTCCTAGAGGTAGGCATCAAGATGCTGGGGTGTTAAGAGATGTTTTGCATGCCAGAGGACAAAAATTGAAGCTTACTTTTTAAAAGCAATCACATCCACAGCAGGTATCATTCACACAGGCTGACTAGATGAGGTTCTGGACACACAAAACGTGCATCAGAATCTACGACCAAACAAGACCTCCCCAGGGAGAGAAAGCATGGTAGAAGAGGAAAATTTGAAGTGTCACTTTAAACTTAACAAGGTTGGACTATGACAAACAATTGGGGGAAGCAAGTTTCAGAGTAAAGGACTCTTCACTGGAGGAAGCTAACGACCTGCCCCCCCCTCCAACACCCGTCCCTCCCTTCCTCCCCCAGCCAGCCGGGAACACCGAGCACCGGCTGCAGCAGTTGGTGTCGGCCCAGGTCCGCATCCTAACAAGGGCATCTCCTCCTCAGCTGGGATTCAAGCTTTCATGGGTTAAACTAGAGCTCTTCAAATGAATAAGCATCTTCCATTAATATTTTGCTAACACTCTTGTTGGAATTACTTCAACAGGACACCTGTGCAGGACTAATGAAAACCCACCTACCAACTCATGCTGTCCCTGGCATTTGTGGAAAAAAAATGTGGACTTTAAGGGAAACAAAGTATCCCTGGCAAAAAGTGATAAACAAATAGACTTTGTCTTTGGAAGAACTTGTATCTATGCATGTAGTTTTAAGTCTTCCATGTCTGAGATTACAATAGCAACAGTGCTCCAGGTCGCTGTAAGCCAAACCTAACTGGTCCCACAAGCTGCTAAAAAGTAAGTGGCTCTCTCACTTTGGCTTTCTCCCCAGAAGGGGGCTAATGTCAGCCTGTTTGGCCTCATCCAAAAAAAAAAAAAGAAAATAAATATTTAGTTTGGTATAAATACAAACCCAACCAGGAAAATGTCATTCTTCGAACACAATCATGGCACTCATTCATCCAAGTCTCTCTCTAACAGGTTACAAACCCTATCAAGAGGTTTCCCTTAAAACCGAACTGTGCTGATGATCATGCAGTTGAGAAGAAAATAATAAACAATGGCAATTAAATTATAACAGCTACAGCTTAATAGAACTGAGATAAGCAGATTTACAGCCGGTTACGTCCACAGCAAGTGGAAAAAGTGTAACCACACATGCAGCAACACCCAAAGTCTCTTCTTTTGAAGTCTTTTCTTTTGAGTATCAGCTCCCACACGGTTTGACTTCAGTGATAATAACTTTGGAATTACAAGTGCATCTGAAACCGGGGAAAGTTGAAAAAGTTACTTAATTTACATCTAACTTCAACGGCATGTTATTGGCAGCGCTAGGAGAGGCGTGCTCGGAAGGCTGCAGTGAATCCACTCCAGCACATCCCCTGCAAAATACGCAACGGTAAATCCCGCAGGTCGACAGCTCCTCAGGGAAGTTGTAATGAAGTGACAGGATACCGGCCTTTGTGTCATTGACACACAGGCAGAATTTACACTCCTCTAGTAGGTTACCGAGTTCCCAGCTGGCCTCGCCGAGGGTCCGACGACCCCGACACGCACGGCGCTGTGAGCATCCCCGAAGGAGCGCGCTTGGCGCCCAGCGCGCACCGACCAGCCTGGCGCAGGTGATCTTCCTCGGGACACCTGTAGCTTTCACTCGCCCCGAGCCCACCTCACGGCTCTCCACTTAACTCACCCACGGAGCCTGCACGTTTGCACGGTCCGGACAGGCGAGCCGCTTCCAGCGCTCGCCGGCGCCCACGCACCGACGCTGCCCGGCCCACCCCCACGCACGTCCCGCACCCCTGAGTTTGGCGGCTCCTCGGAGACACCCCCCCACCCCACCCCCGCCTGTGGGACCCTCCCGCCTCGCCCAGCCCCACGCAGCGTGACACACCGCGGGGTGCGCACCCCGACGGCTGGAGCATCCCCGCGGGGCGCGCTCCCTCCTCCTCCACC